>NC_077232.1:49870027-49998967 GCF_027887165.1 Monodelphis domestica
AAGGCTTTTTTTTAAAAATGTAAAGTTATGTTAAGCTGCCTCAATCACACCAAACATCTGGTTAGGGAGGGAAAATATCAGTTAAGTCTTTTGGGTATTTGGCATCTGTATGCAGGAAGATTTAGTACTGTCTTGATTTTATGAACATGTGGAAAATTTACCTTTTCATAATTTTACAGCCATTTAAATGACAACCCTTTATCTTTTGTGGGGAACTCGGCCTTTCACAACCTGTCGGAGTTGCATTCTTTGTAAGTACTATACATTGATCCAGGATTTGGGGGTTTTTTTGGTTAGTGTTTGCTGTTTCCTTTTGTCTCTGATGCCCGAAATAGGATCAGGCCAACTTGTTTACATTAACACTCTTAGTCCAGTTATCAACATTCCAGACTTAGTTGGAGGGATTTCAGGCTGATTTTGTTTTTGATATAGAGTCAGTTCTGTGATTTGACCTAGGACGAGAGTAAAATAGATTGCAAAGGTTAAGTTTAAAACATTACCTTCTATAAGAATTTGTTTTATAATTCTCAATTTCTTTTTTTTTAAAGAGTCATTCGGGGCGCAGGCATGGTACAGGGATTTCCTAACCTGACCGGAACCACCAATTTAGAGAGTTTGTAAGTATGCACCTTTTAAAACTTGGGGTACATGGATAGTTGTGGACAAGGGGGTTCGGTATAAAAGGATAACAAGCTGCAAACTATTATTGATCATATAAAAACTTCCTCCAGTGCACTAATAGCAAAAGAAATTCCATTTACAACAATGAGCAGATTTTAAGTGCCCATAAAACTGGAAAAGGTGCTTAATACAAAGACAAAAGAATAAGAATCCAAAAGATTTCCCCGGTGCCTGGCACATGGCAGACACTTAAAAGTTTATTGATTAATTAAAATGTTGGACCAAATCTAAGATGATGAAGTTTGCCATCACAAGGATAAGGGCAAGTTTTACATGTAGGTTAAAAAGCAACTTCAGAACCATAATGGGAGAGTCTCAGCTAGGCAAAGATTCTTGTTTTTAAAAAGAACACAAGAAGATCTGAGGGTTTTATTGAATTGCAAGCTCAGTGTGAGTTAACTCTGACATAGGAGCCAAAAAACCTAATGACTTCTCAAGCTTTGGTAATAGAAGTGCAATATCCAACTTATGGGAGGCAACAATCATACTGTATCCTGCTCTTGTCATTACCACATCCAAAGATTGAGTTCATGTCTGAATGTCAAATTTTATTTAAAATGTCAATGAGCCTGAATATATCCAAATTAGAATGATGAATTTGGTCAGAAAGCTAGATATGGCAGCACAGGAATGTTTGGAAGAATTGACAGTGCTCAGTCCAGAGAAGACTTTTGGCCAAAGGGGAGAGAATTTCCGGTTTCAAGTATTGGAAGGACTGTGATAGAAGAAGAAATAGATTTATTTTGCTTGGTCTCAGGGGTATAGGTAGGAGCAAGGATAATTGTGACCAAGATAGATTTCAGCTCAGTATAATAAGAAACTTCCTAATAATTCGGATTGGCCCAATGCAGAATGGGAATTCTTCATCCCTGGGAAGCTTTCAAGTAGAGGTTGGATGACCATTGTGGGACCAGGGTGTGATTTAGGGTTAGGAAGCAGATATTCACATCTAACTTGAACTAGGTGGTATCTGAAGTCCAACTCCAGGCCTCTTCCTTCTCCAGTCCATCTGTCTCCCAGATACCAAGTGAATCTCTCAGAAGCTTTCAACTACCTCAAAGATGTTAGTGAGTCCCATGACCAGTATGGTAAATCCCTTTTCCTTAGCCTGATATTTAAGGCCAGCCTTAATTCCTACTATTCTCTAGCAAAAAATCCCTTCTCTAGAGGGAGTCTAGTCTAATTACCATCCTTCCTGGCACCACATTCATTTGCATTTACTTCCTCATAGAGTACCCTCAGCAAGAAATGTATTCTTCACTCCTCTCAACTCCCCATTCCCAACCTATGCCTTTTCATGTCGTCCCCATTTTCAAGGCCCCCTAACATGTTTTGGTCTACAATTTACCTTTCTCCCTCTCCTAACTATTCATGGCAGTTGTTTCTTTAGTAGAATCCTTGTCTAGTCTGAGACCTTTTTTCTTTTCTTACTACTTCCTTCTGTTTCTTAGTCAGGAAGACACTGTATGACCTTGAGCACAAATCACTTAGTTTCGAGAAGGAGGGAGGGAATAGTCTAAGGTGATGGATGGACTTTTCTTAACTGCCTATGTTAAAGATGGAATATTTTTTATTGCCATTGTTAATGACATGCTTTACATATGTTAGTGACTTGGTTTGGTTTGGAACAATGGATTTGGAAACCTAAAAGAAGAGTTCATTTATCTTACTCAACACCTGTTGACTTCAAGTATTAGGATTGACAGCTAGTATGCAAAGATTAGAGAATTTACTTTTCTGTATGAGTGAAATTCTGTTCTCCTTCACTTGTATGGGCTCTCAATTGTGTGATTTTTTTTTTCCCCCCACAGAACCTTGACAGGCACCAAGATAAGCAGTATACCCAATAACTTGTGCCAGGATCGAAAGAAGCTTAAGACTCTGTAAGTTGGAGTCTTTTACTCTTACACCTGTTGTCACACTGCACATTTGAAAGGAGACTAAGAATTTGGATTATCTTTTAGTGTTTCCTGGAAGGGTAGTTTTAAGGCATGCACTCTTCTTTGATTGGTTCTTCCAAAGGAAGTAGGCATAGGGGTGGGGAAGCCCATTTGGAAGCTAATGTGAAAATAACTTGTGTTTGGCTTTTGGAATGTGTAGGAATTTTGTTTGGGGAACTGATTTCAAATGAACAGATCTTGGGAGGGTTTACGGTGCTTTATCCCTATATAAGTCAACAAGGTACCATGAAAGCCTAGAGAGCTAATGAGATCCTGGACCACATTAAGAGAGGCAGAGTGTCCACTATCCATAGAGGTACTAAAATATGGTGCCCAGAGCAAGACAGGAGAAACTAATCTGATTAGGGAAGAGTACAACCACCCTTGTTCTGGAACCATACCTCTATCAGTGAAGCCCAATATCCCATTAGAGAGGCAACATGGCATAATAGCTAGAGTCAGCTTGGAAGTTAGGACAGCTTCTGTCCAAGTCCCAACCCAGCCATGTCCTGGGAGACTTTGGGCAAAATATTAATTTCACTGTTTCCTAAGCATCTCTGGATGACTATAAGTTGCAAAAAGTTGTGCATCTGCAGAGTGGGAGTTCCTCATCTGGAGAGTCCCATATTATTGATATCCCAAGTTCACACACACACACACACACACACACACACACACACACACACACACACACAACTATTTGGAGCCACTTTGCTACTGCTGACTTGTATAGAGCTGGCAGTCCTGATGAACTCTACCCTGTCCAGTCCAAATACCACATTGTCCTAAGCACCACATTTTTGAAAGTTACTCAACAAGCATTTATTCAGTGCTTCCTCTTTGTCACACACTGTGCCAGGGATGGAGGAGACAAATTATGCATTACTGGGTACACACAAGATCTCTCCAGAGTAGATAGAAAGCCATCTGAGATGGAATGTGAGCAAGCTGGAGAGCATCCAGACAAGGGGAACCAGCCTGGTGAGAACCTGCCTTAGGATGACTAGGTGAAGGAACTAGAGACTTTTAGACTAGATGAGAGAAGACCCATTGGGAATGTGACAGCTCTTTGTGGGTATTGGAAGGGCTTTCATGTGGCAAAAAAGATTAGACTTGTTCTAATTGGTCCCAGAAAGCAGCACTAAGAACAGTGACTGGGAACTACAGGGGAGCATGTTCTGGTTTGATGTAATCAAAAGCTTTTATCAGTCCTGAGTCAGGGCTGTCTTGAAGTGATCTGAGCTGCCCTACATGAAGGGTCTTCAGAGCAAACCACTGTGACCCACTTCATGGAGGTATACCTATTTGAGGTCCCTCCTAAGGCTGAAAGACTGAGCTCCTCTGAGCTGTGTGGCTGTTCCATCTCTTCCCTCCTGAGCCCACCCTCTTCCTGCCCACTTACCTGTATTGTGTTGCCAAACTAAACAGAACTTCCTTTTGGGACGTCTTTTTTGGCACCAGGATGGTTTAAAGGTTTGGGCTGCAGAGATAGTCAGCAAAAATAGAAGCCAGATGTCACTGAGTAAATCTGTGTCAGTGACACTGGGCTTAGATAAGATACTCTTATCTCCTGACGATGCTTTTTCACTGATTCCTCCACTTCCCTCCCCAAAGCATGCACACACACACACCTGGAATTCCATCCTCTTCATCTCTCCTGGCTTCCCTGGCTTCCTCCAAGCCCCAGCTAGAACCCTGCCTTCTACAAAGAAGCCTCTCCCTTAATTCCAGCACTTTCCCTCTGTTTGGCTTCAGTTTATCCTTCTGTATCTTGTTTGCACATGGTTGTTTCCATGTGTTCTTTCCCATGAGGCTGTGAGCTCCCTGAAAGCAGTGGCTGGAATATTTTTGGCCTTTCTTTGTAATGTTAGCACTTAACACAATGCCTGGCACCTAAGAGTTGCTTAATAAATGTAACTGACTGATCATATGGCTTAAGAAGCAGTCACATGTGTAAGTGGTGTGATATTTATTTTATGTACTTGACAGTGTGCTGGGACAGATTATAGTGGGAAATGTTGATATTCGACTGTGTTCTGAAAATGACAATTTAAATCCTTGAAGTTTTTTCCATGTTTAAAAAATTTTGTACCATGTTCAATACATGCATACTTGAAGGTACATATGATGCAAGTTTTAACTATTTTGATATTTGCTAATACATGGCTGTATAACACATTTAAAGCATATGTGCCTGTAGAAATACAGATAGTTGGGATTTTCACTTTAGAAGCTCCCTGCAAATGTTGAGAGGTAAAAAATGTTAAACCTCTTGTGAGTCTCTAATATCTCAAGCCTTGGAAACATACTTTTTTTCCTTGTGCAGCAGGGGATGTTTAGGAGCCTTTCTAGGAGGTTTTTGACTGCTTTCTGTAACTGAGACTCTAAGGTCATCGTCTTTTTTCTCTGTCTTCAGGGACTTGTCCTACAACAATATACAAGAACTTCCTAGTTTCCATGGTTGCAGTGCTTTGGAGGAAATGTAAGTTAGTGTCTGCCTTTATTCCTTATAATTGTGATGACTTGTATGTAGTTCTAAACTGAGTTGGTGTTTACAGTATACTTTTTCTCAATGGCGTGAAGTGGTTCCAAATATAATTTCCTTTCTTTTCACTTAGTAGGAGTTTCATAAATGCTTGTGGAGTTCAGTTGAAGCAGAAGTGGTTGAGTCATCTCCATTCATTTATAATTTTGTATCCAAATAGCATTTTAGGGATTCACAGATCACTCCCCACACCCCAACCCTTTAAGGAGGAGTCAGAGATGACATACAACTCAGTTATCCTGGTGACCAAGGTTGTATCGAGTGATAGAACTGGTGCCCGCAGTCAGACCCTCTGCCTCTGAAGTCCAGGTTTCTCTTTCCTGTATCACCAGAAGTTTAAATTCAAATCCAGAGCACAGAAAAAGGAGCCCCCTGATCTTTGTGTATCAGTGATGTTATGTTTGGAGCTCAGCTTTCCCCTGTTGTTTTTGTCACAGAAAAGTGAGATCTGCATGATTTAGGAAACTTGATCTAATTCTTGAAATGAAGGTGGTAATTTTCTATTCCCTGTAGTAGTGTAGATAAATAGAGACTAAGCTTGGAATCAGGGCAGACCAATTTCAACTTCTTTTTTTGACTCTTATTAGCCGTGTGACCCTGGGCAAATTTCCTCATCTGTAAAATGGGAATAGTACCTGCCTTCTGGGTCTGTGGTGAGAATCTATTAAAAATAAGATAAAGTTCTTTGTACACCTTTAAAGTGCTATATAAATGCTAGCTATCATCATTATTACCATGTAGTTACTACTTATTACCTGTGGTACCTGGAGCAGTGCAGTAAAGGTCTGTGGGTCTTGTTTTCCTCATCTGTAAAATGGGCAGATTAGACCAATAAGTACTAAGATTCCTTCCACCTCTGAATCTGAGCTGCTAAATTTATAATCCTACATATGTCTTAATTTCCAAGACTTTGTAAAATGGCACATGCCAGTTATATAGTATGGAGACCGAATAAGTAATGCCGTATTCCTCTTCAATGTAGATATGTGCATTGGTTTAGAATAAGGGGATTAGTAGAATTGATGGGTATCCAGTCTCTTCATTCTGTAAGTGACAAGACAAGAGCTCTAGAGAGGGGAAGTTCATTGACTTAGCTAACTTAGACAGAGCTAGTTTAATGAAATGGTGCCATCTTAGAGTCCAGGGGTAATGAGGATCATGGTCTGAAAGTTTTTCTATTGTGCTGTGAAAAGACTGTCATTACATCTCAGAATTATCAAGTCAGTAGTTTTACATGCTAATGTTTTTGAAACTTACTAAATTTAACCTTAAAAATGAAAATAAATTATGTTGTTTCCCCCATATTTCAGTTCATTACAACATAATCAGATCCATGAAATTAAAGAGAGCACCTTCCAAGGACTTACTTCCCTGCGAATCCTGTAAGTTTCATATTCTTATTGAAGCCAGTCTTTATGAGTCAGTGAACTTATACACTAATTAAGAGGAATTTACATTGTCAGATGAATGCTATTTATAGAGATCACATTCCATTCTATGTATATATTTTAGCTCAGCTAAGAATTATGGGACTTTAGAAATAATTGACTTGGTTTCTAGCATTGCCTATTAAATATAACGAAAGTATATTTTTTGCAACTTAGCTTCTCTTGTGGTCAAATACTTTCAACAATTGTATAACTTTATTAGCTTGTATGAATTCAGCAAAGTGTAGCTTTAAAAACATTCTTGGTTAGGAGGGCTTCTGTATAAACAATCCCCAAAGTTTTACTGGAGAGTAATTTGTGCTGTTTAAATCACTAAAAGTAAGTTAATGTGATGTATGGTTTGACAAATGGAATCTGAAACTTTTGCTGTCATGAACAAAGCCATGCAGAAGTTTGTCACTCAAATAAACATTTTAGAACCAAGGTAATCCTCTCCTCCCCTCCTCCTAATATATAGTATTCTCTCTTGCCTTGCCACGTCTTTGCACAGGCTGCCTGTGGTGCCTCATATTACCCTTCCCATCGTTTCTTTACAGTCACCCACTTTGTTCAAGTTCAAATTTATAGACCACCTCCTATGGGAATTCATTATTATTTTTAAAAAATCATTCTGGTTGTGATTCTCTCAGTTCTTCAAATCACATTGAATTTACTGACATATGTCATTTTCAAATCCTCCAGCAGAATATAATATAACATATTAATATAATATAAAAATGCACAAAGACAATCGTCATCCTCGGTTACCGAGAGACTACTACTACTACTACTACTGCTACTACTACTACTATAAATATAAGCTTCCTGAGAGTAGAGAATCATGTTAATTTTGCCTTTGTATCCCTGCAGCCTTAATACTCATGTTACAGAATTGAATAGAAACTAAATCAGTGAGAGGTCTATCATGAAATATAAAATGGGTGTGTCTCAGAAAAGTCATATAAGAAGCAAACTTAGTGTTTCCAATCTTACTGCAAGTAATATATGTTTCTACAAGAACTATTTTACAGACAGTAGTCCTGCTAGGTCTGAACCTATGATGGGTCAGCTTGTTGATCCGGGCAGAAAAACAAGGAAAAGTCCTGATTCCCAGCTGCCATTGCCTTCAATGCACTCTTGTTCCTTCATATTATAGGATCCAGAATGAGGGAATTTTCCTATTTCCCAGTGGGTGAAATATGGAAAGATCTCTGTTGTCATTAGGGTGGTTAAAAATTCTACCAAGTCCAACTTTTTAGCCATTATTGATCAAGTTAATTCTGTGACTTATGAATACCATAACATCCAAATTCTATATGTTGCATTTCCATGTTTTCTATGTAAAAGTATGAACCTGTTAGTGATATGACTTATTTCCTGCTTAGAAAAAGTGTATCTGAATTCTTCCTGGAATGCTATTGTTTACACATCTATCAATATAGATATATTGATTGTTTGTCCACTCTCAAGGTTTTATCACTGACCTTTGAGCAAGTAAATAATATAATACCTATTAATATTCTCAGCCTTGTTATGAGCCAGACTTTTCCTCACCTAGGTAATAGTACCAAAGGTTATATCATTTATATTTTTGAACCAGTCCCAGCATGATAAGGTTCAGAATATTCCCAGCTGCTCCAAACAGGCCAACTAAAGTCTGTATTGCTTAAACATTTCTGAGAGAGGAACTGGACAAAGGGAGTGTTCACTAGAATGTTGGAAAATGCTTAAAAAGGACAGAGAATTTTCCTTCTTATCAGGGATGTTATATGACTTGTGGGATCTAAAGCAGGAGAAGGGACTGACACTTGAAGGGCTTATATGAGAAGATTAACATATTCTTCTAATAATTGCAGAGATCTGAGTAGAAACCTGATCCAAGAAGTTCACAATGGAGCATTCATTAAGCTTGGGTCAATCACTAACCTGTAAGTAGGCAATTTTATACAGTCATCATATACTGTAATACATTCAAGTACTGTGACTCGGGTGTCCCCAAGCACTGAGGTCTTGTCAAAATATTTCCCCTTTTTCCTTGCTCTCCTTTGTACTTGATATGCCTTCCAACTGAGCAAGCTGCTTCGGTGCTGATTTTGTCAACACTACAATAATGGTTTTTGAGAAAGCAATTGGCTTGGTAGATGTTTATTTGTTGAAGACTTGGGTCTTATGATTTCAGCCACTAGTATTTTATTTTATATTGAAAATATTTGTAGAATTTCTTTATGTGATTAACATTATAGTACATTCATCTAAGATTTGATGGGTTTGGTTTTTGTTTGTTTGTTTTTTATAGAGATATCAGTTTCAATGAACTGACTTCATTTCCAACAGAAGGACTGAATGGGTTAAACCAGCTAAAACTTACAGGCAACTTTCACCTGAAAGAAGCATTATCAGCAAAGGACTTTGTGAATCTCAGGTATTTTCCCTCCTTCATCTCCACCCCCATTTTTCTTCATTAAAAAATATAGGATCAACAAGGACACATGTAAAACCCAGTGGAATTATGGGTCAGCTATAGGAAGGATGAAGGGAGGGAATGGAGGAAAAGAATATAATTCTTGTAACCAAGGAATAATGTTCTAAATTGACTAATTAAATACAATTTTCAAAAAGAAAGAAAGGAAGGAAGGAAGGAAGGAAGGAAGGAAGGAAGGAAGGAAGGAAGGAAGGAAGGAAGGAAGGAAGGAAGGAAGGAAGGAAGGAAGGAAGGAAGGAAGGAAGGAAGGAAGGAGGGAGGGAGGGAGGGAGGGAGGGAGGGAGGGAGGGAGGGAGGGAAGGAAGAAACATAGGATCAAAACCCCTCCAAAAAACATAGGATCATAGATACAGAGATATGGAAAGATCTTTTTAGGCTTTCAAAGCCAACTGTCATTTTACACATGAGGAAACTGAGACAGAGGGTTTAAGTGACTTTTCCAAGCTCCTACAGCTAGAAAGTAACTGAAGCAGATTTTAATTGGGGCCTTTTTGACTCCGTATCCCATGCTCTGGACAGAAAAAATGCTCTTGCTATAAAGTAGCATCCATGTTAAAAGAAAAAATGAAATCCAGCCTTTCTTCTGAATATTTCTGGAAGCTTAACTTTTCTCTCATTCCCCTTATTGGTGCCCAGAGAAATTATTTGTCCCCTTTTTCCAATGTGAAGTCTCTTAAGGTGAGAAAGTGGAAGTCATGATGGTGATGGCCATCCACAGAGTGGGTTCCTTTGGTTTGTACTCTGACATGCAGCAGGATTATTTGTTAATCAGACTCCCCTGCAGTGTAAGGGGAGAATTATACAAGAATCCTAAAGATGCATCCAGTATCTCAGTGTAGACAAATGCAATGCGTGAAGATTCAAACTCGTATCAGAGAAGCAGGAGTTGAGTGGATCGTTTCCAAATGACTTTTGATAAGAGCCGTAGAATTGTAGATATAACAGTGGCCAGCATTTAGGTAGTGCTTACAGGTTTGCAGAGGGCTTTACCAACATGACCTGAGTTTATCTTCACACAAACCCTAGAAAGCGAAGGCCCAGAAAGTGACTCTCCTGAAGTCCCCTACATGAAGTTGGAGGTGGAAGCCCTGGGGCCAAGGCTAGGATAGCCACCTGGATGCTCTGACTCCTGGAACCAGGGTTGAAAGTTAGAAGGGATCTAAGAGGTCCTCAGATGGAGAGAAAGCTTTACTCGCCCAGATCCAGAGACGGCTCTGAGTCTTCTAAAGCCTTCCCCTTGGGCCTCGATCGATGCCTCTCTGAATCCAGTCCTTATCCTGCTGTGCCACAAGCTCCTTTAACATGCTTTAAATGTGATTTTATTGACAAACTTTGGTTTATACTCAATTTTTCTGGAGCATCCTTCATGTAAAGCTGAGTACACCTCTTTTTCCTGATGCCATTTATTGTGGTTCAGAGCTCTGTGATTTATTGGTGTGTGTAATGAGTCACAGAGCCTTGGGCCTTGTGCTGGGAATACAAAGACAAGCCCAAAAGAAAGACAATTCCTGCCTTGAAGGAATTTCCCTTCCCATTTTAATGAGGGAAGACATTTCTCAAAATGAAGCTGAGAGGTGGAGATTGGGAGGAGGAGAGGAGAAGGTATCCATAAGCTTGGGGAGGAGACATTCAGAGAGTCAAAAGATGGTATGGATAGAGAACCAGGCCTAGAGACAGGAGATCCTGGGTTCAAAATATATGGCCCTAGCCAAGTCACTTAACTCCCACTGCCTAGCCCTTATGCTCTTCTGCCTTGGACCCAACATATAGTATTGATTCTAGGATGGATTTAATGTAATAATATTATTTAATTAATTAATATAATTTAATTTAAAAAACTAAGACAGAAGGTAAGAATTTAAAAAATAATAATAATAATAATACTAAATGAGTGAGGAGAGGAATGAAGGAATGTGTGTCAGAATAGAAGTCCTGGGAGGAGCTTGCTCATCAGAGGAGGAAGCTGTAGGGGGGATCTTCTAGTGCAGCGTCCCATCCCCCCCAACCGTTAGGGTTCAAGTCATATGATATGAGGGAAAGTATGACTGCATGCCCCCCCCACACCCCCCTACACACAGCCCTCTCCAGAAGCGGCTTAGTACCTGTTTCAGAAGCTCTTGTTTCATTTCGGTCCAGGTCTTTATCTGTGCCATACGCTTACCAGTGCTGTGCATTTTGGGGTTGCGATTCATACACAAACCCCAATGCAGATGATGCAGGCCCCGCTGACCACAGCGTCTCATCCAACCAGGAAAAAGGCAAGTGCTTTCTAAAACTGCAGGAAAAGCCTTTCTTCTATTTCTGTCATTAACAAGTGAAAGATAACTTTTCATTTGTGTTTTTTATCCTCATATGTGGATGAATGCCAACAAGGGCAGGAAGGGGGCATCCTAAAGGAGAGGCTGATTTAATATGCTTTCTCATTGAAGAAAACTCCAGCTGTATGTCATGCAGGAACCAATGTTTTGATCAAAATTTGATTGTACTTTATATTCTGTTATAGCTGATCCAGCAGATCTCACAGGCAGGACTGAGAAAGAAGAACACAGCCAGACAATTATCCACTGTACTCCTGCAACAGGTAGGGTCCTGGATGTTGCTGGTTGCTGTTTTTATTTCAGATTTCTGGGTTTGCCTCCCTGAAGCCTTCCAGGGGTTCCGAAATAAGGTTCCCACCCTCTAGTAGATGGGAGGAAGACTGCATAGTTAATACAAAGTGTCCCAAGAACTTATTAAGCATTTAGGAACATCTCTGGCTGTTTGTTTATTTTTTTAAAAAATAAATGTTTTGGGGGCAGCTGGGTAGCTCAGTGTGTTGAGAGCTAGGCCTAGAGACGGGAGGTCCTAGGTTCAAATCTGACCTCAGACACTTCCCAGTTGTGTGACCCTGGGCAAGTCACTTGACCCCCATTGCCTAGCCCTTACCACTCTTCTGCCTTGGAGCCAATACACAGTATTGACTCCAAGACGGAAGGCAAGGGTTTAAAAATAAATAAATAAATAAATAAATAAATGTTTTGAAGCAGCTAGGTAACACTGGATAAAATACCAGGCCTGGAGTTCGGAGGACCTGGGTTCAAATTTAGCCTCAGATATTTCCTAGCAGTGTGACCCTGGGCAAGTCATTTAACCACAATTTCCTAGTCCATACTATTCTTCTTCCTTGGTATCAATTCTAAGACAGAAGGTAAGGGTTTTTAAAAACTCACTGTTAATCAGTATATCAGAGAGAGAAGAAAGTGTTTCTTAAAACAAAACCCTTTAAAACAAAAATATTTTAACATCCTAGAATCTTGAAGTTCTAAATCAGTCAAACAACAAGCATTTTATTAAAGGCTTTCTATCTGCCAGGCCTTGTGTTAAGCACTTTATAGTTATCTCATTGGATAGTCTTAATGACTCTGAGACAGAGGTATTATTATTATCCCTGTTTTTTCAATTGAGGAAAATGAGGTAGATAGAGATTAAATTATTTGCCTGGTGTCTGACAGCTAGTAACTTTTTAAGGCCAGATTTGAACCCAAGTCCTCCTGACTCTTAAGCTTAGTGCTCTACCCACTGAGTCACCTGATTGTCAATTAGTTTAAAATTGCTTTAAGACTTTTGAAACACCTTGTTTGATAGCTCATATTTCTCTTGACATTTTTATGACTTACTATCACCTTCATAACCACCTAGTAAAAACAGGAAGGCAGGAAATACTATTTTTCTTATTTTATAAAATGAAGAAATTGGGGCATAAATAAGAATTCCTCATCTAGTAAGTGGTACAGTTGGGGTTTAAACCCTGTTTTCAGTCAATCAAAAGCATTTATTAATTTACCTCTGATGTACAAATGCAAGGTAGTAGAGGCAAATATGTGGGATGGAATAATCCCTGCCCTCAAGGAACTTGCCTTCTGATGGAGACAAAGGCCACTCCATGACCAGGATTCTGGCCTTCTCTTTTAGAATGGGAGATCCTTGAGTACAAGAGAGGGTGCCTTTCTTTTATTATTCCCAACAGTGCATGATGCACATTAGCCCTTAATAAATGCTTGTGGATCCCTTAGATTCTGAGATGACATGGTTGCTGAATTATAAGAATTTACAATTTGCTCATCTTTGTAACAAAACAAAAATACTTTCCCTCTACTGATTTATTGATATGAGAGAGAGAGAGAGAGAGAGAGAGAGAGAGAGAGAGAGAGAGAGAGAGAGAGAGAGAGAGAGAGAAACAGAGAGAGAGAGAGAGAAACAGAGAGAGAGAGAGAGAAACAGAGAGAGAGAGAGAGAGAAACACACAGAGAGAGAGAGAGAAACAGAGAGAGAGAGAAACAGAGAGAGAGAGAGAAACAGAGAGAGAAACAGAGAGAAACAGAGAAACAGAGAGAAACAGAGAAACAGAGAGAGAGAAACAGAGAGAGAAAGAGAGAGAGAGAGAGAAACAGAGAGAGAGACAGAGAGAGAAACAGAGAGAGAGAGAGAGAAACAGAGAGAGAGAGAAACAGAGAGAGAGAGAGAGAGAAACAGAGAGAGAGAGAGAAACAGAGAGAGAGAGAGAGAGAGAAACAGAGAGAGAGAGAGAGAAACAGAGAGAGAGAGAAACAGAGAGAGAGAGAGAGAGAGAGAGAAACAGAGAGAGAGAGAGAAACAGAGAGAGAAACAGAGAGAGAGAGAAACAGAGAGAGAGAGAGAGAGAGAGAGAGAGAGAGAGAGAGAGAGAGAGAGAGAGAGAGAGAGAGAGGAGACTGATTCCTGGAGAGGAAAAGCCATTAGTGAAAAATGATTTGAATTTTTACTTTAAAAGTAAAAATGAAATAAAATGTATCTATTAGAATTTGTTTGATCTACACGGAGAATCAAAACCACTAACTTTTAGGTGGGGTTTTCTTTCTGAGTCACTGGGACCTGGGGCAGGTAAGAGAGAAAAACATCCTCCATGACAGGATGAAAGGCTGGGCTCACAATTGAACCCTGGGTCACACGTTAAGGTTTCTGGAAAAGGTGAGGAATGTCAGTCAATTCACTCACTGACAGAGCATGGATGCACCAGCCCCCAATCAGCAGGAGTTGGACGTTTTTGCTGTTACCAGCTCTGTCTGATCTCCATCTTCTGAGCAATGCTCCTATATCTGGAGAGCTGGGCATTGACCCCACTTGTCCCCCCAGCCCAGAAAGGACCGTGATGCAGAGAGCCTCGATGGTTCCTGGTACCCTGGCCCGCATTCCAGCCGCTGCTGGTCAGTCGCCTGGCTGGGGTTTCCCTTGGCAGTTCCAGTCTGCTCCCTCTTAGAGGGTGGTCCGAGCTGCAGCTGCGAGGGCCCTTTTTTCTTTCCCTTTGGGGCTGTGACTTTATGGGGTGTGACATAAACAGAGGTTATTTCCAATTTCCTCAACTATAAAAAATGAAGTCAATAAAACTGACCCACTTCACTCGCCCTGAGTTCATGTCATCTTCCTAATGATACTTTCCTAGGTTCTCCAGCCCAGGTCTCGTCTGTCTTTGCACCTCTGGTAGCACCCTAGCCCTGGGCCCAACACCTAGTCAAGACTCCAAGAATATTTATTGAATGAAGGAGAATACAAAGTGTCCTACAAATTTTATGTAGCCTGTTTCACTCTGTGAATGATTCCTCGCCAAAGTCTACAAGAAACAGTCCATGGAGCTCTTAATGTTTACAGTCACCACAGGCTCGACGGGGTTATTTGTTGATCTGTGGAACAAATTTTCCTCATTTTAGCTGAAAATTTATTTTTCCTGTGTTGGTTGGGAACAAGGTTAGCGTTGAACGGTTCCAGTCCGGCCTTGGTCTTGGGCTATTTTTATGAAGAGAGCTTTGCAGAGTTGTAGGCTGGCGTGTTTGTAGAGCTTATCAGGCAGGCTTCAGCTCCCACGGAGAGATAACAAGTCAGCAAATGTCTCAGAGAGAACCGGAGGCCGGTTGCTGTCTCTCCTGCCACTCCGGGGTGGGCTTTCTCTTTGTGGTTACTTTATAAGTGACTCCAGCATGGCTTGTATTTGGTGGCTGGTGTGCCAGAACTGATGACTGGCGTTTGGACAAGTGTAATAATGCAAACGGAGGCAGAGCGGAGCGAGCGCATTCTTGCGTTCTGCAGATTCCTTGGGCAGCGCCACATTCTAGGCCGGGGAATTGGTCCATTTAGTCAGGAACGTCGCTACTCTGGGATCTTGGCCCAGTTATTTAACCATCCTAGGTCTCAGTTTCCTCACCTTGGTGGAGGGGATGATAACTGCCTCAGGAGGTTGTTAGGAGCCTCAAATGAGACGATGGAAGTGAAAGCCCTTGCCACCAAAAACACCCCAGAACAGAAGTAATGTCTTTCTTGCTTTTCCTTTTAAGTAAATAATAAATTTAATGAATATTTTCTTTATTTTTAACTTACCTTCTGTCTTAGAATTGATACTGAGTCGGGGCAACTATGTGGCTTAGTGGATGGAGAGCCAGACCTAGAGACCAGGAGGTCCTGGGCTCCAAGGTGGCCTCCAACACTTCCTAGCTGTGTGACCCTGGGAAAGTCACTTTATCCCAGTTACCTAGCCCATACTGCTCTTCTGCCTTCAAACCAATATACAGTATTGATCCTAAGATGGCAGGTAAGGGTTTAAAAAAAAGAATTGATACAAAGTATTGGTTTCAATGCAGAAGAATGGGAAGGGCTAGGCAAGTGCTCAGCTTGGAGTACTCCCAGGCCAGCATGGTTAAGCACAAGTCACACAGCTAGGAAGTGTCTGAGGCCAGATTGGAACCCAGGACCTCTTTTCTGGCTTTTCTTCCCTTCTTTGCCAGATTTTTTTGTTCTTCTCTTGTTTGTTTTGTGACAAGGAAATCATTTTAAAAGACTGATATATATTAATTTAAGGTCGCCAAGGAATTCAGCTATGTAATTCCTAAATGAAAACTCAAGTCAGCAGTCAACCTTTTATGGAGTTTAATTACAAACAGGAGGAAGAAAGGTATTAGAGATAGAGAGAGAGAGGGAGAGAGAAAGGGGAGAGAAGGGAATAGGGCTTAAATACCCCTTCTGTTTAGGCTGGGCCAAAAGGCCCAAGCCCTTAGATAGCTGAGGCAAAGAAAAGAGATCAGTCCCTATCACTCACATGACCAAAATGGAGAAACAGTCTCAGGGCCTCCACCTCCAGCTTCCTTCAGAGCAAGCTTCTCAGAGCACAACCTCTCAGAGCAAAACCTCTCCAACCAACCACCCCAGTCCTCAGACCCTGCTATCTTTAAGGAAAACATCCAAGTTCCCTCCCCTCAGTTCTCACATCTACCAATCACTGTCCATGTCTTCCCTGTGCCAATGGTGGCTCTAGCTTAACCCAGGACTGCCCAGAGGCCTGTGGCTTTGCACATGTCTGTTGAAGGTCATATTCTCAAATAATTAAATCTTGATCCTTTGCTGCAGCCCTTCCTAAATCCTGTTACCCTGAGTAGGGTGGAGATTGGAATAATTAAATTTTGATCTATGCTGCAGCCCTTTCCATTGTTCAGCAAAAGGTTTCTGTCCTAAAGTAATCTTAAGAAGGGAGGAGGAGGAACCTCCCTTGCCAATGGGGTTCACATTCCAATAGAGTTCCCACTATCAGTATGAAATTCCCTACAAGCATGAAACCTTCTAATGGTGAAATTTCCAACATTTATAAGTCTAAGAAATTTTAAGGTTTACAGTTTGTTTATTTTGCTACCTTATCCATATCTTCCTTTTCCTGCCCTCCCTACCACACCACCATTGGAAAAGAAAAAAGAAAAGAAAACGCTTTTAACAAATACATGTAATCAAAGGCATTCTCTGTATTGGGAAAAGTATATAACTAGTTGTGTGACCCTAGGCAAGTCACTTAACCGTAATTATCTAGCCCTTAACAGCCTTCTGTCTTAGATTTGATTCCGAGAGCGAGGATAAAGGTTTTAAAATACGTACGTGTGTGTGTGTGTGTGTGTGTGTGTGTGTGTGTGTGTGTGTGTGTGTGTGTGTGTGTTTCTCTCTCTGCCTCTGGAGTTCATTGTATCTCTGCCTGTAGCATGGTTCATCTGATCAGGCCTGGAATCTTAGTGGATTATTGCAATGGTCAGAGTTTGTACAGATTTCAAAGTAATATTATTATTATTATTATTGTATAAATTATAAATAAATTCTTGGCATGGTTCATTTCCCAATGCATCAGTCTACAGAAGTCCCCCCCAGGTTTCTCTCCCTTCTTAAGACACAGTAGTATTGCCTTATGCTAATGTGCCATAACTTGGTCACCCCCCCCCCCCCCAATCGATGGACACCTGCTTGGTTTCTTTGCTCTACTCCCCCCCCCCCAAAAAAAAAAGTTGCTTGTTTTTATACCTATGGAGCCTTGTGAAAACACTTGGAAGGACATCGGCGCGTCATAGAGAAGTATAATGAGACTAAAAGGTCGCTGGGGCCCATAGCAGTTCTTGGAAATAATACACGATGCTCACAGTAATTCTCTTGGGTGGCTTCCAGACGAAGTTGTCCTTAGAAACTGTCTTGCTCCTTTTAAAGTTACTTCATCAGAGCACGTGGGTTCTGGAAACAGAAAAAGCGCCCCTTTTTAGGACAGAGTGCCTCGGGCCAACCCTTTTGAAGGCTGACCTCTCTCCCCCCTTCTCCTTTTAGGTGCCTTTAAGCCCTGTGAGTATCTGCTGGGAAGCTGGATGATCCGTCTCACCGTGTGGTTCATTTTCTTGGTTGCCCTGTTTTTCAACCTGCTGGTCCTCGTCACGACGTTTGCGTCTCGTGCCCCGTGGCCTTCCTCCAAGCTCTTCATAGGCCTGATCTCCGTGTCTAACTTGCTCACGGGAGTCTATACCGGCATCTTAACGTTCCTGGACGCTGTCTCCTGGGGGAGATTTGCCGAATTCGGGATCTGGTGGGAGACCGGCAATGGGTGCAAAGTCGCCGGCTTCCTTGCGGTGTTTTCTTCAGAAAGTGCCATATTTTTATTGACACTGGCGGCGGTGGAACGAAGCTTGTCTGCCAGAGAGATGCTGAAGAACGGGAAGAGCAATCACCTGCGGCAGTTCCAGGCGGCGGCCGCGCTGGCGGTGCTCTGTGCTGCGGTGGCCGGGTGCCTGCCCCTCTTCCACAGGGGGCAGTATTCCGCCTCCCCCCTCTGCCTGCCCTTCCCCACCGGGGACTCGGCTTCCTTGGGCTTCACGGTCACCCTGGTGCTGCTCAACTCCTTAGCGTTTCTGCTCATGGCCATCATCTATACCAAACTCTACTGCAACCTGGAAAAGGAGGACCTCTCGGAGCACTCGCAGGCCAGCACCATCAAGCACATCGCTTGGCTCATATTCACCAACTGCATCTTCTTCTGCCCCGTCGCCTTCTTCTCGTTTGCCCCGCTGATCACCGCCATCTCCGTCAGCCCAGAGATCATGAAGTCCGTCACCCTGATCTTTTTCCCTTTGCCCGCTTGCCTGAACCCGGTGCTCTATGTTTTCTTCAACCCCCAGTTCAAGGAAGACTGGAAGCGACTGCGGCGACACGTCAGCCGGAAGAGCGGCTCCGTGGCCGTCTCCATCAGCAGCCAGGGCGGCTGCGTGGCGCAGGACTTCTACTATGACTGCAGCATGTATTCCCACTTGCAAGGCAACCTGACTGTGTGCGACTGCTGCGAGTCCTTCCTTCTCACCAAGCCAGTGTCGTGCAAACATTTAATGAAATCGCACAGCTGTCCCGCCCTGGCCGTGGCGCCCTGCCAGAGGCCGGATGGCTACTGGTCGGACTGCGGAACGCAGTCTGCTCACTCCGATTACGCGGACGAGGAAGACTCCTTCGTGTCGGACAGTTCAGACCAAGTGCAGGCCTGTGGGCGCGCCTGCTTCTACCAGAGCAGGGGATTCCCTCTGGTCCGCTACGCCTACAACATACCGAGAGTTAAAGACTGAAACTCACTGTGCATAAGTTATTCTTTTGTCACCCCGGCCCCCCTTTAAAAGTAAAAGCATGGTTTTCCTCCAGGGTACACACACTTTTCTGAATTTTCACTGGGGGAGCCCTTCTGACGTCCCTGTCTGGTGTCACTAAAAAGGAAGAGAACGTGGCGGGGTCGTGTCACAAGGTGCATTTTCAAAGAACAGAGCCCTAAATTGTCATCGGTGGAGATACCATTTCCGAGCGCTGTCCTTCCTTTTCTTTGGTTTTCTAACTTGAAAGTTTTTTTTTTTAAACATATCCTAATTATATTTAGTTTCATCTGATTTGCAAGAGACAAGTCCATCACCACTTCCCTGTTCAGCACAAGGTTAAAAACAGCTGTTAATATTAGAAAATTAGTTTAAAATGTGACTTCCTATGAGAAAAAAAAATCCTTGCTAATTTTGTATAGTGTTTTCAGCATTAATCTCAGGACACTGTAGTGCAGAGCCAATAAGGGAAGAGTCTCCCAGACAGAACTGTGAGGGGGGGTGTAGGCATCAAAACTTGGGTTTATGTTTCCCCCATTTGACTCAGCAGCATAAGACCTTGTGTAAAGAATAGATGAACCCCCAAATTTCCAAAGGCTATTAAATTAAAATATTAACAGCTGTTAGATGACAGTGGAATTTGCATGGTTATTTTCTTCTGTTTTACATGGTTTTAATGAATTTTTTTCTCCATATTCTGGGATTGTTCAAATCTTAGGACAAGAAGATTTTAAAGGACTAAAGAGCTTAGTAGAATTAATTGGTTAAATGAGTGAAATGGAATTTTTAAAAACCATATGTAAGATATTTCATAGATCCGTCTGTTTTTCTTAGACAACACTGTTATAACATCATGGGCCCTATAGATATTTTCTAATTTGCATGGTATGTGTTGATTTATACTGAAACAAAAGTAGGCTTTGGGGAATGATTAGATTTAATCGGAAGAAATAGACTAATTAAAACATTTAAACACATAGTTCTAGTATACTAGTTTCTCCCAATATCTAAGGTACTATCAGGAACCTGCATTAATTTTTTCTAGCATTCTTATAGTTCCCAAATGTGTGCCTAAATTATAAGCAGGGAATAGCTTAGATATTGGGAAGATCTAGTGAGGTAAGGTAAGTTGAAAGTAGCGTTGAGGTGTGAAAACCCTTTTGTCTTAGGTTAAAAATCTAACAAACAAGCTTCAGTTGGTGGGCCGGTAGTTCAAGTCTTTTTGTGAAGTCTCAAAACCAGTCACAGCTGTCCAATATGTGTTTTGAACAATAGGCTAAGTCTACTGATTTAGCCAACCCACTGCCATTACCAGTTATTCTGGAAATAATCAAAAAATTTTTAAGCTAGATTGCAGTTTTAAAGTTGAAACTGTACATACTGTGCATATAATGAATTTTTATCTTTGTATGTAAATTATTTGATAGAACATATGATGGGAAATGTGGCTTCAGTTCATTTTGTTAATTAAAGCAAGCTACCTCCTAAGCAATAGTGGCTGCCAGTAGCAGAATGTTAAATTGTGGTTTCTATCCTTTTTTTTTTTGCATTGTAAATACTCTTGGTTGTACATTGTCAGTGTAATAAAAAAAAACACAAAACCAGAATCTTTGTATATCAAAATCATGTAGTTTGTACAAAAAATATGGGAGGGATTTATTTGCAGGTTGCTGTCATTTTGTAAGGGCAACTATTCACGAGTTTTAAAAATTGCTGTTTGTATATTTACATATCTCCTAAATATTAAATATTACATTGGTAAAGAATGCATTGTTGAAATTGTTTTTGCATTTTTCAAAAGCTCAGTAGGCTGAAAATATTTTTCTCTTATGCTTTTTTTAAAAAGAAAAATGAAAACTGCAGACACCTCATTGCTTCAAAAGATTTGTTATTTCATCTGATCGGATATTTCCTCCACACCCAACAATGAAGCAGACATTCCTCACCTTTAGTAGATGGTCTCATTAGTTGATGTGACCAAAGAAATTTATCATCTGGAAGCCAATCTTCTGGTGACAAAACCCTCCAAACTTAGCTAGGCCAGTCCAAAGCAAATTGACACTCCATTGGTTCAAATCTCTAAAAAAAAACTTTAAACTTTTAAAATTTTAAACTTTAAAAATAATTTTTTTTTTAGAGAGACAGCTAGGTTGCACAGTAAATAAATAGCCTGTTAAACTTGGAAACATGAAAACCCAAGTTGGAATTGTGACCTCAGACCCTTACCAGCTAGGTGACAACAGGCACAAGGGATTAATGTTTCAACCCAAATTTTTTCATCTGTAAAATGGAATCAGCCTCTTCATAGGGTTCTTATGAGGATTAAATTAAATAAATGGGAAGTGCCTTAGACACCTTAAAATACTATAAAAATTCTAACCAAAACAACTCAAATTCACCTCTCTCTCATAACAAAGGAAAAACAGTTCTTCAAAAACAAGTAACGTGGTGGTGACTTGTCTGAAAATAGATCCAGGTCTTGATCAGTATGAATAGGGAATCTTCTGAAATAGTTGCCTTATTCAGTTTCTCAGTGTATATTTCCATTGGGATGGAGTCAACCATGTTTTACCTAATTATAACTTCATATTCTTAGAGGATTCATTATTTGTAGTAACTGGCACCCATACACACACATAATGGTTTGAATTGGTTGTTGGTTTGTTTTTACATTTTATCAATGTTTCTTTCTTATATCTCTCCCTTGTCACAAACCATTTCCAGGAAAAACAAATCAATACATTTACCACAGATAGCAATATAGCTATTTCACAGCTGTAATCTTCTACCTCTTTCCCAGAAAGAAAAAGGCTTATGTTTACCCATCAATCATCAGGCATCAAGTCTGGTTACTATATTAATGAGAGTTCAGATGTCTTTAAATATATTTTCTCTCTAATACTGTGTTTATTGCATAAGTTGTTTCCTTGGTTCTTTTTTTTTTTCTTCCTTCAGTACATATAAGTCTTCTAAGTTTCTCCGAATTCTTTGTAGTTATTTTTAATTATGGCACTTAATATTCCATTACATTTGTATGATACACATCATTCAGTCATTACCATTCAAAACTGTGCCAACTCTGGAGAGGGCTTGCAAGAGCTTGTGCTTGTGCTTGGCTGGCATAAATTTGAGAAGTAAGGGTCACCTTCTTGGCCCAGCATCAAAGCAGGTCTTTGGTGTGGGTGTGTTGTAGATGTACTTTCAGTCTGTTAAGGAATGCTTACAAATTTGGGTTTACTGTGCTGTACTCCTTTGGAGTTAGAAATGTTCTCAGAATGAGATCATTTTACTCCCAGGTTCTGATTTATGTATTTTTTTTTGTATTAAGATAATTTCCAATCAGAGCCAAAGCATTTCAGTGCCAATGCTTGAAAATTGGGTTTCCCAGTGTTTGAAAGTTGTGCCCCTGAGTGTTATTGTCCACAGTCCAATCTGTACCATACCACGTGCGACTCAACTCACTATAAAACAAATACTTATGTGCTACAGAGAGCAGGATTTTTTGGCATTAAAACAGGTATTTTTTTCTATAGCAGAGAAAATATGTAGCTATAGATAGGTTAGGACTTTAAAAGCTTAAGATCTCATCATTGTGAGTACTTTGCATGGGTACAGATTAAAAGCCTTCCACGCCAGATTAGAAAAAGTACTACTAAAATGTGCAGTTTGTTGAGTTTCTCTTCAGTATTGTGTCCAGCACATGTATCTGCCTAGCTGCTTTAGCCTTGGTTTTGACTCTTGTCTCCATCTAATCTAACTGCTTCTTTGTTTAATACATATATGCTAATGATTGTGTAATAGTTTGGGGGGTTTTGGATCCAGATTACATTTTTTTAACAAAAATCCAGGTAAAGTAACGTTTCAGTTATGCATTTATTAAGCGCTTTTTAGGTGCCAGGCACTGTTAAGTCAAAAAGTATTTATTAAGCCGTTACTATGATCCAGTCATTGGGCTAAGATCTGGAAAGACAAAGATAAAAACGCAGTCTCTGTCCTCAAAGAGCTCATATCTTTTTTTTTTTTTAATTAAGTTTTATTTCATTTTCAAACAAAGACCAGTCTTCTTTTCCTCCTTCATCTTTTCCTTCCCCTATTGAGAAAGCAAGAAAAACAATTCTTTTTACAGGCATATAGTGCAGTCAGGCAAAACTACATTTCTCATTGGCTCTGTCCAAGAAAAAAAAAGTCTTACTCTGGACTCCTCGTCCATCACTTTGTCAAAGGATTTCGCTATGAGGAATTGTGGTTGGTTGTTCCATTGATCAGTTCCTAAGTTTGATATCTGCATATAACACACACACACACGCACACACACACATATAGTTAAATATCTCCAAAGAGAGAAGTAGTGTGTTTATGTTGACTAGGAAGCCATGTGTGTGTGTATATATATATATAGTTTTAATCAGCAAGATCTGCCTTATCACTTCAAACCTCTATCCCCACCCCATTAAGAACAGAAGAAAAACAAAACTTGTTATGATATATACTAGAAGCATTCCCAGGTCTTGTCTAATTGAACATTCTCTATGAAGAGGGGACCAATCAGATACACAATGCACAATAATAAATGACCATAGTAACTAGGGTTTGATAACCCCAAATGCCCAAGCTTTGAGACAAGAACTTGCTCTCTGACAAAAAGTGCTGGGAAAAATAGAAAAAAGGATGGCAGAAACTAGGGGCAGACTAACAGTCATACCATATAGCAAAGTAAAGTCAACATGGGTACATGATTTAGACAAAGGGTGATATCACAAACAAATCAGGAATCCTGGAATAGTTTCTCTGTCAGATATATGGATAATGGAAGAATTTAACCAAATGAGATAACATTACAAGATGTAAAATGAATACTTTGGATTATAATAAAAAGTTTTTGCACAAACAAAACCAATGTAACCAAGTTTAGAAGGAAAAACAAGAAAGCTGAGGGGAAATCTTTTTTATAGCAAATATCTCTGAGAAAGGCCTCATTTCTTAAATATATAGAGGACTGAATAAAAATTTTAGAGTAGAAGGCATTCCCCAATTAATAAATGATCAAAGGAAATGAACAGGCAGTTTTCAGAAGAAATCAAAGTGATATGAAAAAAAATGCTCTGAATCACTCAATTAGAAAAAATCACATTAAAATAACTGTGAGGTACCACCTCCCACCTATCAGATTGGCTAATATGATAGGAAAGGAAAATGATAAATGTTGGAGAGGAATGGAGGAAAATTAGGACACAGTTGTGAACTGACTCAACCATTCTAGGGAGGAATTTGAAACATACACAAAGGACTATAAAGCTGTTTATATTCTCTGATCCAGAAATATCATTACTAGGTCCTTTTTCCAAAGAGATTTTTTTTAAAGGGAAAAGGAGAGGTGGAGAAGGCATAGTGACCCATCTGATTTCTATCAAATTACCAGTGTACACCAGCACTTGCTACAGGAAAGCAGAGAAGCTGGTCACAATTCCAAGGGATAAAAGAGTGCTTCAGGTTACTCCTAAACCAGATCACAGACTGGAGAATATTAAACATATCTCTCCTTGTTATCATACCACCTTGGAAGAACTAAAAGCAGGTAGACCCCCCAGTGCCAGCTCTGAAAACAGCTACACAAAGAATCTGAATCTTGGAACAGTGCTCCCTTCACCACAGTTATAGAGCCCAACTTTCACAGTTTTTTTTAAATTAAAAGAAAAAGGGAAATGAGCAAACAAGTTATTTTGGTGATAGGGTAAACTCAAACTCAGAAGACAACAAAACCAACACTTCTGCATCCAATGTCTCCAAGAAAAATATTAATTATTCTCAAGCCCCAAAAGATTTTAATGGAGGAGCTAAAAAGGATTTTAAAAATCAGATAAGAGTGGTAGAAGATAGAAATTGGGAAAAGAAACAAGAGTAATACAGGAAAATCATGAAAATACAGTCAACAACTTGGTAAAAGAGGTACAAAAATACTGAACAAATTAATGTTAAAAAAATAATAAGCCAATTGAGAAGGGACACAAAAATCCAAAGAAAGGAAGGACTCCTTAAAAAGTAGAATTGGCCAAATGGAAGAAGATGTAAAAAAAATGCACTAAAAAAAAACTTTCTGAAAGCCAGAACTGGCCCTTTGGGAAGAGAGGTACAAAAACTCACTGAGGAAAAGAACTCTTCACAAAGTAAAATTGGCCAAATGGAAAAAGAGGTATAAATGCTCATTCAAGAAAATCATGTTTTGGGGGCAGCTGGATAGCTCAGTAGATTTAGAGACAGGAGGTCCTAGATTCAAATCTGGCCTCAGACACATCCTAGCTGTGTGACCCTGGGCAAGTCACTTAACCCCCATTGCCTAGCCCTTACCACTTCTGCCTTGGAGCCAATACACAGTATTGACTCTAAGATGGAAGGTAAGGATTTTTTAAAAAATCATGTTTTAAAAATTAGAATTGGGAAAGTGGAAGCTAATGGCTCCACAAGACATCAAGAAACTTTCAAAGTCAGAAGAATGAAAAGATAAACAAAAAATGTGAACTATCTCATTGGAAAAACAACTGACCTGGAACATAAATCCAGGAGAGGTAATCTAAGAATTATTGGACTACCTGAAAGCCATGATAAAAAAAAAAAAGAGCTTGGACATCATCTTTTAAGAAATTATCAAGGATAACTATTTGTAAATTCTAGAACCACGGGACAAAATAGAGATTGAAAGAATCCATGGACCAGCTCCTGATAGAGATCCCAAAAGGGTAACACCCAGGAATATTATAGCCAAATTAAAAACTCCCAGATCAAGGAGAAAATATATGCAAGCAGCCAAAAAGTAATAATTCAAATTGTTAAGATAGCACAAGACTTATCAGCTTCTATATTAAAAAATAGGAACCCCTGGAATATGATATTCCATAGGGCAAAAGAGCTAGTACTTCAACCAAGAATCACCCAGCAAAACTAAGCATAATTCTTAGGGGGGGGGGAGGGATATGTATTCATTGAAATAGAGAACTATCAAACATTCATGATGAAAAGATCAGAATTAAAGGGAAAATTTGACTCTCAAGTAAAAGACTCAAGAATTTATGAAAGAGAAATTGAAAGACATTCAGTTTTATACTGTGTTACATCTCTACATGGGGAGCTGATATAATGCCAAAGAACTTTTTCATTATTAGGGCAGTTAGGAGTATGCAAACACAGAGGGTGAGAGTTGAATATTATGGGATAGTATAAAAAATAAAATAAAAGGCATGAGAAAGAGGAATGCATTGGAAGGAGGAGGAAGGGAACCATAGAATGGGGCAAATTTTATTGCACCTAAAAAAGGCATGAAAGAGCATTCACAGTGGAGGGAAAGGTGGGGGAGGTGGAAAGGAGAGCATTTGAATCTTACTCTCACCAGAATTGGCTCAATAAGGGAAGAACATACACAATCAATTGGATATAGAAAACTCTCTTACCCTACAGGAAAGTAGGAGGGGAAGGGATAAGAAAAGGGGGGAAGGAACTTGATAGAAAAGGAGGTAAATTGGGGGAGGTGGAGGTCAGAAACTAAACAGGGGTAAATAGGACGGAAAGTAATACACAACAATCATAACTATAAAAAAATGTACAAGTCTCATTAATAAGGACTTCATTTCTCAAATACATAGAGAAATGAGTCAACTATATAGGAATACAAGTCATTCCTCAATTGATAAATGGTCAAATTTATGAACTGGTAGTTCTCAGAGAAAGTAATTAAAGCTCTCTACAGTCACTCAAAAAATACTCTTAATCACAATTATTTAGAGAAATGTGAATTAAAATAACAGATTAGCTATTATGACAGAAAAGAAAAATGATAAGATTTGGAAGGGATATAGGAAAGCTAGGACAAGAATACATTGTTGGTGAAGTTGTGAACAGATCTATTCAGGAGACCAATATGGACCTATGCCAAAGGGCTATAAAACAGTACATATCTTTTTACTCAGCAATACCATTACTAGATTTGTTTTCCAGAGATAAAAAAAATGTTCATAACAGTTCTTTTATTTGGGGGGGGGGGCAAAGATTTGGAAAGTGAAGGGATACCCATCAATTAGGGAATAGCTTAGTAAGTTATAGTTTATTATTGTAATGGAACACTAGTGTGCTGTAAGAAATGACAAGCAGAACAAACTCAGCAAAACCTGGAAAGACTTACATGAACTGCTGCAAAGTGATGTGAGCAGAATCAGGAGAACACTGTACACAGTATCAGCAATATTGTACAGTGATCAACTGTGAATGACTTAGCTATTCTCAGCAATACCAAGATAATTCCAAAGAGCTTATGAAGAATGCTATCCATCTCCAGAGAAAGAATTAATAGAGTTTGAATGCAGATCAAAGCATACTATTTTTCACTTTATTTTTTTTCATGTTTTTTAGGGAGGAGGTTCTATATTTTTTTACAATATACCTAATATGGAAATATGTTTTGCATGATTGCACATAATAACCTATATCAAATTGCTGGTTCTCCCAGGGAAGGGGAAGAAATGGAGTGGGGTGGGAGAGAATTTGGAACCCAAAATTAAAAAAAACAAACAACCAACCAAATGTTAAAAATCGTTTTTACTTGTAATTGGGAAAAAATAAAATATTATTTAAAAAAAAAGAAAAGAAAAGAGCTCATTGACCTTGCTCCCTTATCACCCTGTCAATCTTGTTTCTTCTATGATCTCATTTTCCAACTTTGGAGACAATAAGCAAACAATATACACTATATTAATTGGAGGTCATCTGGGAGGAAAAACACTAGCATTGAGGGAAACTAGGAAGAACTTCTTTTAGAAGATAGTATTTGAAGTGAAATGAGGGAAGTTGGAATGTAGAAATGAGAGGGGGAATTTCAGGCATGAAGGACAGCCGAAAAGGCATGGAGTCAGGAGATGGAGTGTTGTAAAGAGAGTATGTGGAGATGAGTAAATTATAAGACTGACAACTAGAAATGTAGGAAGGGGCCAAACAGGATTTTCTGTTTTATCCTGAAGGATCAAAATAGGGAGCTTCTGGAGTTGGGGGGGGGGTAGAGAAGGGGTGTGTGTGTGCGTGTGTGTGTGTGTGTGTGTGTGACAGGTCAGACTTGTGATTTATGAAGTGACTTGGGCAGCGGAATGCCCATTAGTTGCTCAGAGGCCCCTTGTCCAGAAATTTTATCAGGAACATATCCAAGGCTATTAGCAAGTCCAAAAAGCTGTCATTTATGCAGATTCCTTACCACAGAATATAACCTTTTGAAAGTAGAAACTGTTTCATTTTGTATCTTCAGTGCCTAGAAGAGTGCCTGGCAGATAGTAGATACTTTATACTTTTAATCAAGTTATTAGAATTATACATATATATTATAGTAAATCGACTTTATCTAGCCCAAGGCATATCAGAAGTAGTAAATTAAAAAGTGGTAATTAGGCTGCTAGGGGCAAATGAAGAACTAAAAAATGGAGTGGGCTGGAATAAATAGCTTCAATAGTTTCTGAGAACATCACTAGATTGTGGTATAACAGTTGATAGTCTGAGGAGTAGCCCAGATTGACTAAAGACTATTTATGTTCAATGTATTGATTAAAGGCTAGGAGCTTGTTTCCAGAAGTTAAGGTCACTAGGAAGCTTTACAGTTTTCTGAAGTTCTCTCTCCTTATCTTGGCCTCTTGGCTTCATTCAAGTCCTACTTAAATCCCTATAGGAAGCCTTTCCTAATACATCTCAATTTAAGTGTCTTCCCTCTGTTGATCATTTCCAATTTATTTGGAATAATCATGTCCAATTTGTAGATAGCATTTTTATACCTAGTTGTTTACATGTTGTTTCACCCATTAGCTAGCCCCCTGAGAGGAAGGACTGCTTTTGGTTTTCCTTTGTATCCCCAGAAATTAGCATAGTGTCTGGCATATGATAGGCATTTCATAAAGGTTTATTGACTCACTTTAATTCTTTATGTCCTCATATGATGGACAAGCTCTTCACTTTGTCCCTGAAATAGCATGTAATAGTCTGGAAAATAAATCTTATTCATCCACTTTGTTTTTCCTTTGTGGATAGTCAAGCCAAATTTTAAAGAATCTATGTTTCTCTTCGATCAGGTTCTTATTCCAGGGAGAATACTAACCTTTTACTGATATATAAGCTGCAATACATAGAACAGTCTCTGAAGATTTCAAAATGAGTATTGCACAGAGGAAAACAAAGAAGTGGGTGGTGGGTGTGAGCAGGCTATGAGCAGTGAGGGACTGTGAAGAACATGAATAAATGTCATCAGAAAAATGTTTGATCAGAAATTAGAATGAGCTGGGGATGTGTCAAGAGATCACAGGTGTACACCTTTGGTAACTGAAATGTTAGAAGAGAAGAAGGACTTCAGCAAGTTGGGTGGATTTTCTGTGGTAAATATATGGAGAAGAAATGAACAAGAAGACACAAGATGGACAGGTTTGGATGGATTGGGATGATATGCATTGTTGGAAGGAATGTCCAAATGGAAGAAGTCAGATCCATGTTTTAGAAGTCAATAAATGTTTTTTGAATGACTTCTTTCCAAAGGGGTTAAAATAAACATGTTGCTATTTAAAGAATAAATGCCCATTTGGGGGCAAATTTACTGACTGGAAAGATTTCTTCCCAAAAGATACCTCTTAATTATAGAATCTCAAGAATTGAAAGGAACTTCAGAGGTCATAATTCCAACCTGTATCTGAATAGTACCTCTAATGCAGTATCCCTAACAAGTGGTCACCCAGCATCATTTTGAAGATTGCCATGAATGGAGTGCCCACTCCTTCCCTCTTCCCCCCACCCCATACTTTTGGATATTTCTAATTGTTGGAACATTTTTTCCCTAACCCCAAAGTCACAATTTGCTTCTGTACAGCTTCATCCTATGACTCCTACTTCAGCCCTCTGGGGTTAAACAGAATATGTTTAATCCCTTATCCTTGTGGTGAGAATAACCAATCAAATACTTGTAAAATCATGGGGCCATACTGCAGGTGCACAGCATGGCTAATTGATCAAACAAGGGCAGTCCCTAAATAAATGCTTTATATTTTTTTCCTGGCATCTGTACTAAATTTGGGTTCAAATGCCAAGAGTAAATAAAAATTGAAGAACAGCACATGACGATAGGAGGGAGTTGATAATCCAGTTTTGTAGCAGTTGTTTCTTTCCCACTCCCTTTTTCCTTAAATATAACTGTGTGTGTGTGTGTTTTAATCTTTACTTTTTGCCTTAGTAACAACTTAAAAAAAATCTTACCTTATATGTCAGAATCAACGTAGGGCATTGGTTCCAAGACAGAAGAGCAGTAAGGGCTAGACAGTGGGGTTTAAGTGACTTGCCCAGGGTCACACAGCTAGGAAGTGTCTGAGATTTGAACTCAAATTTGGCCCCAGAACTTCCTATCTCCAGGGCTGGGCCTCTATCCACTATGCCAGCTAATAGCCTCTGATATATACACACACACACACACATAAATATAAAAGTTTTAACTTGAACCTGAAATGTGTGTCTATTTCTATATTTACAAATATACCCTTAATCAAGTTTAACAATCATATATCGAGTCTATTCTGCAAAGGCACTATGGTGAGTGTGCTGGAGATCCAAAGAACCAAGACCAAACAATCCTTGCCTTCAGGTAGCATTACATTTTACTGAGATTCCTGACAAGCAACCATCCAAGTTCTATGGTAGAGTAAGAGTTGAAAAATAGAGAGGGTTCTTGTTGTCAACAATTTATTTCTGTTATGTGGCAAAACCACCTGAGACGGGAATGTGATTCTCTGGCTCTGGAACACTTGGATGGTTCATGGAAAAAGCACTGAATTTTGACTTAGAGAACATAGGCTCAAATGCTAACTCTGAGATGTAGTCAAATTCCTTGAAGTTTCTTTATCGATAAAATGAAGGGGTTGGACTAGATTTCCAATCTTTCCCATCTGCAAAATGATGATCAAAAGTAGAAAGGAAAGGAGTCAAGAAGTCATTTTGGAGTCCAAGAAATGAAGTTAAATCCTAGCTGGGATACTTACTGTGGGACCTGAACCAAATCTTTTTGCTCCATTTTGCACCTTAGTTTCTTTGTAAAAATACAAGGTTTGGGTCTCTCAGGTGCCTTCTGGTTCTAACGCTAAGATTTAGATCTTAGAATAGAAGCAAAGGATTGTAAAGGAAGGAGGAAGAAGAAGGGAACCTAGAATTTATTGAGTATCTACTATGTGCCAGAACTGTGCTAAGCACTTCAAATATGTCATTTGATCCTAACAATAATCCTGTGAGGTAGAAAGCACTAGATTTGGAATGCCATAACCTGGGTTCCAGCCCTCTTTGTGCTTATTAGGTCATTCATTGACTTTGGCCAAGTCACAGCCTATCTGGGTCTTAATTCCCTCCTTTATAGATTGAATAAGGTGGTCCCTGAGGTATCTTCCAGTTTTGTAATCTATGCTCCCATGAATTCTAGCTCATTTACTTAAGAGAATTTGATGCCAGAAGACTTGAGTTTGAATTGTGCCTAAGCCTGAGACTCCGATTCTGATACCCAGATTCTGATCCTCAGATTCCTCATTGTAAATGAAGGGGATGGACTCTTATGGCCTTCCAGCTCAATCACTGAGTATTTCTAAATGGCTGGTAGGAATTCATCACTGGAGATAAAAATTCAAAGAATGAAAGAACCTAATGTCAAGGAGTTTCTTCTAGATCAAAGGAATTTGGAAATTTATTTTTAAAAAGTATTTTGGTAACTGTATTTGAATATACAATAATTTGTTTCCTTTGTAATCTTATAGATTTCATTTTATGCATCTAAAGACCTTCTTCCGAGAAGGCTTCCTTTAGGCTAGGTAGTGAACTACCTGTTTCCTGGCTTGACTGGATTCCTTCAAGTCCTAGCTAGAAGCCTTTTCCTATCCACCTTAATTCTAGTTCCTTCTCGCTGTTTTAAATGTGTTTAATAAATGTTCACTGGCTCCTTTTTGTGTGTGTGAGTGTGGGTCCCCTGTAGTTAGCACAATACCTGAGACATAGTTGGTACTTAATGTTCATTGACTTTTCCCCCTTTCTATCTCCAGAGGTTGGTACAATTTCTGACCCATGGTTGGTGCTTAATGAATGTCCATTGAGGGGCAGCTAGGTGGTTCAGTGGATACAGCTAGTCCTAGAGACAGGAACTTCTTAGCTGTTGGCAGTGCCTGGCACATAGTGGGTGCTTAATATTCACTGGCTCTTCTTTCCTCTTTGTAGCCTTAGAGGTTGGCATGGTACCTGGCATATAGTGGGTGCTTAATATTCATTGGTTCTTTTTCCCCCTTTATATATTTAGAGGTTATCATGGTACCTGGCACATAGTGGGTGCTTAATAAATATTTATTGGTTCTTTTCCCCCTTTGTATTCCCAAAGGTTGGCACGGTAGCTAGCACATAGTAGGCGCTCAAGACCAAAGGGTCCCATGACAGAAAGAAGGCCTCTCTCTGTCTCTTCTGGCTTTGAGTGTGCAGAGGGGAATCCACAGGCGGGAAGCCAGGAACCATTCACTTCGATGGGGCCGAGTCCGAAGGGGGCGTTGCCATGTCGGAGGCCCCACTGCGCCCCACATAGGCCGGAGGTGTACACTGTGGGACCGAAGTGTGGCTGAGGGTGGGGAGAGACAAAGCCCCGGGTGGGGGACGGAGGGCGGGGGACCGCGCGCTGCCTTGGCAACGCATGCCGGCTCTCGGCCCCGGATTGGCTGTAGTGGCGGGCGGCGCGGGGCCTCCTGGGAGTGCGTTCCCGCCGCGGCGGCAGCGCCGGTTTGAACTTGGCGGCGACGGTGGCTTCGGCCGTCGGGGCGGGTACGGCTCGGCCTCTCCTACCCAGCCATGGAGAGTGAGGAGGGCACGCCACGCAGGCGGAGGGAGTCCCCCGGGGACTTTTGGTCTGACCCGTCGTCGTTGGCGCGGCCCCGTTCGAGCTCGGCCTCCGCTTCGTTGCTGTCCCTGCTGCACAGCGACAGCGACGAGGCAGAGGAGCTGCGGCAGCGCCGGGGGCGGCGGCGACACCGGCGGCACCAGCCCCGGCCCGAGCCCGCTGGACAGCACCAGCCCCGGCCCGAGCCCGAGACCAAAGCCGGCGGCGAGGATCGGCGGGAGCCGGTGAAGTCTCAGCCTCAGCCCCAGCCTGAATGTCAGTCACAGCCCGAGCCTCAGCCTCAGCCCGGCGCAGCTGAGGAGAGTTCTGAAGAACCGTCCCTGCCGCCTTCGCCGCCGCCATCGCCGTCGCAGTCGCCACAGCCCGTACAGGAACAGGAGAGCGAGAAGACTCAGAAAGCGGCCAGCCAGAGGGGAAGGGCCACGAGCCCGGAAGGAGGAGAGGCCTCGGGGCGCGCCAGGTAAAGGGGACCCGCCCCCAGCCCTGTCCCAGCTCCTCCCCTCCAGAACCCTGAAGCTGAGCTGGGGGCTCTGGAGTCAAGTCCACGCTGGTTCCCCCCACCCCCAGTTCCCCGTTTTCACTCTATCCTCTGCACTGCTAGGCTCCCCGTCTCGTCCTCTCCTTTCTTCTTCCTTCCCCTTCTCTCCGTCCTTCTTTCTTTTTCTTCCTCCTTCTTTTTGAAGTGCAAATTTTCATTTTATTACTTATCTAAAAATAGACCTCAGCCATAACAATGATATACCCAAATGCTAGTTACTATAACAAAAGAAAAGGAAAAACAAACAGGAAACAGGAATTTACTTTTAAAATATTTCTGAAAAAACAAAATTTAAATTGCCTTAATATACTGCCCAACTCTCAATCATCCTTGTTTGACTTATTTCTTTGTATTATTTATGGAAAAATTTTGAGCTTGGGCCAGTTTTTTTCTCCTTTCTCTTTTCCTCTCTCCCTCCCTCCCTTCCTCCCTTCCTACTGCCCATCCACAGTGAGACTGGGCAAGGTCTTCCTCACCCTGGGCCTTCTATTCCTCATATAATACATGGATTTCCACATGAGACCTTAGGCAAGTCCCTTCCCCACCCTGGGCACTTCCTCATCTGCCAAATTAAAGCTTTGGATTAGATGGCTTCTCAGGACCTGTTACTTTTCCAAATGGCTTCTTTCCAGGCCATGTTTGTACAGCACATTTAACTACTGGAAAACCCAGTCGGAAAAAAGGTAAGGCAGGAAGCCTTAGGTTCAAGTTCTGCTTCTGACAAGTCCTACCTGTGTGGGCTGAACTTGCTACTTATTTCAGTACCCTAGGAAACTCCTTTAAACATTATAACTTGAAAGGAATTGGAGAGGCCGGGCTAGGAGGCTGCTGATGGATCTGCACTATAAGAAGTTCCTCATTGGGAACTCACAATACCAAGGAAATCATAGAACTAGTTAATTTGCCCTTTCATAAACCTCTTCACACAAAAAGAAAGTATCATAGAACTGAAAAGAGCTTGTCTTTTATCTCTACAGTGAACAGAGTAGAAACTTAGTAAATTGAAATAGAATCAACCTATTGTAAGGTGAGGCAAGAGAATTTGGCTAGACTTGAGAGTCAAGAAAACTTTGGTTCTTGCTTATAAACACATGCCATCTGTATCACCTTGGGCAACTAAGTTATTTAACTGGTTAGTGTTCCCAGGCAACACTTCCAGAGTTGCTGAAAGCCAACTGATATGCTTTGGTGGCAAGCTGATTGGTGGAGGAAGTAGCTTCTATACACTGAACTACCCTGTTCTTCCTCACTTCCCTGCCCCCCCCACCCCCAATCATTTATGTTTTATGAGGTAGATATAGTGAATCACAATATCCCTATATTATAGATACTGTGAAGTTAAATAATACATCCAAGGATATCTAGAGGATCAGCATAAGAAGCAAAGAACTTTGAATTTGGAGTCAGAAAACTAGAATTTAAATTTAGCTTTGTATTTCTTCCTGTACCCTTAGGGAGGTCACTTCAACTCCAAACTTTATTTCCCTCCACTCTTAAATGAAGGAGTTGAACTAGATGATTTTTAAGTTCCCTTCTAACTTTTAATACTCTAGTATAGTATCCAGTTACTTCTTGTCAGTCATGCTATCAAGTCACCTCATTTACCTTACATATAATATAAATGGAAGTAATAGTTTAGAGTCAGAAGAGACCTTAAAGAATGTTTTGTTTATCCCTCATTTTGAAGGTGGGGAAACAAAGACCCAATGAAAGTTGATTGTCTTCTCTAAGTCAGGAAGTAAGTTAGCAAGATAAGTAGGACTAGAACCCATAAGTATCCATCCTGTGTGTTTTTCTCTAAACATTCTTCCCTTTGAAAGCCCTTGAAACACCTGTCAATGATAAGAGCAATTATCACAATTTCCTTTTCTGAGACTGCCCTGTTAGCCAAGATCTGTCTTGAGGTGGGCCCCTTGTGTTATCATTACATAAAGTTAATAGAATCAAGAGTTGGAATAGATCTTAGAGTTTATGTGTAGTCTGCATCTTGATGGATGTTAGACATGATCACATATGGTGGAAGTCTTAAAATAGTAGAGTTTTAGATCTGGAAGAGACCTTAATTCAATATGTCCTTAATGTAGACCATTTAATTTTTAGGTAACACTAATTATTAGGAAATTTTCTTACATTCAGCTATGATATCTGCTTCTGCTATTTCTACACTATAGATTTAGTTTTGTTTTCTAGGGCCAAACAAACAGAAGTCAAATCCTTCCATATGTTGCTTCTGGAACCAGGAACCCCCTGAAATTTCAAGCTAAATATTCCCAATTTTTTTCTGTAGATCTTAGGTCTCCAAGTTTGTTGATCCTTCTTGAAATGGGCCATCTAAAACTGAGCATGGTGTCTTCTTGTGTTCTGACCAGGACAGACTGACCCATCTCTTTTTCTTTGTTTTTATTTAAACCATCTTAGAAACAGTACCAAGTATCAGTTCCAAGGCTGAAGAGCAGCTGATGGCTAGGCAATTAGGATAATGTGACTTGCCCCAGGGCACTGCAGTTAGCCACCCCACCTTTCTCATACTTGTCACTGTTTGTTAATGTACTTAACTCATTACCTTTTTTGACTACCACTTCATGTTCTTGTCTCATAATCATTTTTGCAGCCTACTAAACCACCCAGGTATTTTCTACATGAACCACGGTCTAGCCATACTGTCTTCTTCATGTACTCTTTTAGTTAGTTTTTTGAAACTTAAGTGCCCAGCTTCATAAACCCTGTTCAATTAAACTTTATTAGAGTCATTCAATTATTCTAACTTCCCACGGGTATTTTTTTTATCCTGATCCATTCATCATCTATATTAATTATATCTCAATTTTGTGTTACCTACAAGTCTGGTAAACATGCCATTCATGTCATTTTCTGACTCATTGAGTAACATGTTGAGTACAACAGGTCTAACCACAGAGGTTTCACAGCACTACTTTTTGGTTGATATTAAACTGCTTTTAAGTTGACATTCTTCTATTAATCAACATTTGGTGGGGTTGCTTTGATCAACCAGTTTCTAATTTGCTTAACCATACCAACCTCCAGTCCACTACTCTTCATTCTAACTATGGTAACTGTATAGTGCTTTAGGTTGAGCAGAGTATTTACACTTATTATTTCTTGTTCTTCACCACAACTCTGTGAGGCTTTAGATCCTTATTTTTCAGTTGAGGAATCTCTGGCTGAGAGACATTAAGTGACTTGCTTAGTTTCACATAACTAACAAGTGTCTGAGACAAGACTTGAAGTTCTTCCTGACTTCACGTCCAGCATTCTAGCAACTGTGCTGCCTTTGGATACCATGATGGTATATAAGAGGCTTTGACATGTGTGCCTACAGTCTTACACAGTTGAAAGATCATTCTTGACAGGATAGAGTAATATTGCACTATTCACTGCCTTGATTTTTTTCCTCCAAATAAATAAAACTGCTCTTGTCCTTAGGATTCTTTTCAGCCTATTTCATACTACTGTTTTTATCCTTCTGATTTAATGCTGGTTAAGCCTATCGCTTAACTAGTAGATAATGAGACTATACTTAGACAGCTGATTCTGGTATGTATCCCATAATAGCAATGCTTTCTTTTTGGTGAAGATATTTTCAATTTCATTTTTTCCTTTTTAGTGGTATTTGGTACTTGGCATGTCCAACACTTCCATATTCTTAGGAAAGAAAGTATTCTTGAAATCCTTCTGTCTGATTACACAGCTTTCTTTCTTTTTATCTTTCCTTTGGTTTCATTTTTCCTAAAACTATTCCTTGGCCTCACTGAGACTTCTATTCACTCTATCCCTCCTTTCCCAGTCTTTTATTTCTCTGTCCTTTCCTCATAAAAATCTTGACCCTGTAGTTAACCCAGTTCAAGTATATGCCTTTTTCTACTTTTGAATCTTTAGTTAAACCCTTGTCTTATCACCAGTATGCTCTGCCAAACCCCAGTCTTGGGTTACTATCCCCATTCACCTTTTGTCCATCTTCTTGCATATTTCTGAATGCCAGTTGAGGTCATTTATTCATATTGATTGGGTTTTCTTCAAATTTATGTTGGCTAATCTCAACTAGATTCTCATGAGTGCATGGCAGTTCTGTTATTCTAATCTAATTGACTCTGTTGCACCCCTCACAATGGCTCTTCCAAATCTTCTATCCTCTGGCCTCTTGTATTGTTCCTCTCCCTTCCTTCTAAGCAGAGAACCAGATTTCTTACTTTAGGAAAAAAGAAAAGGCCATTCATAGTCAGCTTTATCTTTTCTCTTGTCTTGCTAAGTCTGATCACTTTTTTTCTAGTCCTTATTTTTTTTTTGACCTGTAGAATTTGATACTGTTGATATTCCAGTTTGAGCTCTGATAATTTTGATCCTGATTTGGTACTCCTTCATGGATATTCTCTCCCCTTCTGATTTTTATAATATAAGTGGTGATCTGGTTCTCATACTATGATATTCCAATTCAGTCACTTTTGCTGGATAATTGCTACCTCTCCCCATAACCATTCAAGTCTCTCAAAGCTCTGTTCTAGACTTTCTTTAGTTTTCTTTTCTACATTTTCCTTCTTGATGACCTTATCATTTCCTTTGGGTTTTAGTTGTTGATTCTATACAGATGATTTCCAGATTTATACATGTAGTTGAGAGGATGATGATGTAGGTAGGACCTAGAGGAACCCAAGTTCTTCCTCAAATACCCTAGTAAAGCTCTAATAATACACAAGAAGGAACTGTGATAAATAAAAGCAATGAGAATCAGATATGAATTTCCATACAATCAGACTACATAAAGAGGCCACCATAACCCTATGGAAACATAGAATGGAGAAAAGCCAGGGTAAATGGGAGGCAAAATGCAAAATAGCCTGGTATTAAGAGGCCCAGAGCAAGGCCAAGTGCCAGTAACCCAGAGTCCCCAGTTGCAACTGAAGGCAGGGCCAATAGTAGTAACAGTTTCTACAGAAAGTGGAGTCTTATCTTAGCCATCAGACTAAGGATTAATTAGGCTCAACCCTTGCAGCCAGGAATATAGGAACTGAGTGTATTCCAAGCACAAGTCACCACAATCAAGATCTCGTTGTACCTGGTAGCTAGTATAATACAAGAATGGAGAGTTTGGAAGACTATTCCAAAAAGCTCCAGAGATAAAGGCTATCCAAGAAAAACTTAACTGTCAAAATTGAGTATAATTCTTGGGTGAGAAAATGAATCTTTAATGAAATAGAAGATTTCTGAACTTTTTTTTTTTTTAATTCTAAGACAGAAGTGCAGCAAGGGTTAGTCAATTGGGATTAAGTGACTTAACCCAGAGTCACACAACTAGGAAGTATCTAAGGTAAAATTTGAACCCGGGTCCACCCAAATGCAGTCCTGGTGCCCTATCCAGTGTGCTACTGAGCTGCTCTGATTTCCAAGCATTCTTGATGAAAAGACCAGAACAGATTTGAAATTTTAGAGGTAGTCCAAATACTTCATACTCTCTGCTTCCTTTTCTGACTCTACCACTGACATGGCAGAAATGGAAGGATATTGCCTATTTATTTATAATAAATGAGGACCTTTTATTACTGGGCTTCTGTTTGTTTTTTTCTTATGTATTGCCAAGCCAAATAATTCATTATGTCGTAATGGCCATCCTCTTGGTGATTAGCCTTAGTTTCTCTATTAGCTAGGTCCTTAGAAGGCAGACACAGTCTGTCTCAAAGCCTTCCAACATAATAAAATCTGCCATATAGTATTTCTCTGGCATTGCAGTAGGATTTTATGGAGAATTAAAATGACAGCTCACATTTGTGTTATTTTAAGATGGATGATGTGATTTTCTCATAACAGCCCTTTGAGATAGATAAGATGGTAAAAATATCACCTCCATTTTATCAGTGAGGATAAATGTGTTGAACCTTAGAGGGATGACACCAAGTGTCAAGATTTGAAATTGAAATTGAAACCCTGGTCTTCTGAATCTGAAGTCCCTTGCCCTTTCTTAAAGTAAAATTTTGTTTTCTGAACATTTATTTCATAATTCTAGGGAGTTTCTATTTGCCCTGTTGATAGAAATGCATGAATACAAAGATAGTTCAGTGGTTAATATTTAAATGACTTGCATTTATTGATGATCCTAGCAATGCTAATCAAATTCCCTCAGGATATAGTTTTTTTCCCCTTGAGTTGTGGTCCCAAGAATTCCTTTCCTTCATGATTGACTAATCTGGTAGTCAAGCTGAGGAAAACATTGTTTATATTTTAATGAATTCTTTTAAAATGTCATAATAAAATCTGTATTACATTTCACTTTCACTCTCTAAAACAATTTGACTGTTAAGGTCAGCATCTACTTATTAACCAGTTTAGCATATCTTTATGTATCAACAGAATTAAAGAAAGTTCAGACAAAGAGTTGCAGTGCCATATATTAGAGACAAGTCTGACACCATGGGAAGAATGGTTTGTTTGCAAAGAAAAAGAACAACGTGCTCGTCTACAAAACAGAATCTTAGAGGTAATGACAAAGCAAGTTTCTTTTTTATCTAATAGGTATATATGAGCTTGTACATGTTTTTCTCAGTTTAAATGAGAATTTTCATGAAATCTTAGTGTCCTAATAAATATGATAACTTTTGCATTTGACTGTATCAGTATTCCATATATTTTGTCAGCATTGAGGTATCTAAATAGTTACTTCCTTTCAGCTTCAAGGGACATTCATGAAACACTTGTGGTAGGGGAGAAAAAAAGATCATTAAGAGCTATTTCTTTCCCTCAGCGTTTTCCATGGACAGATAAGAAATTGAGGCCCAGATTAAATGGCTTTCTCAGGATCATACAACAAATTTATGATAGTTCTGGGATCAGAATCAAGGTCTCTTGACTCCTAAGTTCAGTGCTAATTAACATGCTGCCTCCCAGAAATAAATCAGGCAGTTTTAATTTTTCTTATTGAAAATTTTTCCTATTGAAAAATTCATTCTTATTTTAAGTTGTTGGTGTGAAAAGGCAAATGTCTGAATAAAATGTGAAAGCCAAAATATTAGACCTTCACTGCTACTTTAGAATCTATCTGTAATATTGTGTTAAGAACTTCTTGCCCAACAATGTTATCCATATATATTTCCATACATAATAATTTAAAAATAGACCATATGTTATGCTTTAGAACCTTGAAAAAATGAAGTTACTCATTATTTTAATTTGAATTCTTTTTTTTTAAACCCTTACCTTCCGTCTTGGAATCAATACTGTGTATTAGTTCCTGGGCAGAAGAGTGGTAAGAAGAGGGCTAGGCAATGGGGATTAACTGACTTGCCCAGGGTCACATAGCTGGGAAGTGGCTGAGGTCAAATTTGAACCTAGGACCTCCCGTCTTTAGGCCTGGCTCTCAATCCATTTAGCTACCAGCTGCCCCCTTTAATTTGCATTCTTGCTCTCAAATTATTTAACTTTCTTGGGTCTTAAGAGTTTTTTACCCCTCCATGTATAGATTACAAAAATGTTTCAGAAGATGTACTTGTGATGAAAAAGGAAAGATAATTGAGAGTTAGACTTTTGACATTGGAAAGACTGTTTCGAGGTGCAACGAGGATAGCTTAGTTCCCACAGGAGGTGATATCTTAGAGATTATAATTTTACTCCCATCTTCAATAAACTCTAGTGGCTCTGTTCTCTTTGGGATCAAATATGAAATTTTCCCTTTGTTAAAGCCCTCCCTAACTTGATCCAAATCTACATCACTAGTGTTAGGATCCTGTTGGTTGGGAAATTGGAATGATGGGTATTGTTTTTTCTAAGTGAATGATTCTTTAGGGAAGTGGTATTAAATTTACATGGACACCAGGGCCACTTAGCCCTACCTTAGGATCTCTGAGGGCACAGATTGGTTTAGAAAATCACATATTAACATAATTTATGTTTTATTGTATTTTCATTTATTTTGTTAAATATTTCCCAAATCAATTTTAATCAGGTTTTAGGCCACACTGGGAGCGTAGTCAGGGCTGTGCATTTGACACTTCTTTTGAAGGGAATCAAGAGATGTGTCTCAGTACCTTGCTTGTGATAGTGAAAGAAAAAATTTTTAAGCTACCTAAACTGGACCAGGCTCATAGGTAATCCAGGTCTGATTGCAATCTGTGTGAATTCTGTCTTCTCCAAGGAAAATTTATCCTTTGATGTAGGTATGAGCTCTCTTGCCTGTTTTGCTTCATGGATACTTTAATTCCTATCCTTTATCTCCAACAAAAAACTTTGAAGTTATTCTTATTACCTCCCCTCAGGCATAGTGGTTCCGAGTTATCTGTTTGTAGTGTACTAATGGTGCCAAAATGTACATGTAGAAAAACTAAGCAAAATACAATATAGTTGAAATTTTACTAAGAAGTTAGTGTTAATAGTATGGAACAGATAATTGTATCTCTAAAAAGTTACTTGGCCATCCTCTAATTGATAAATGAGCACAAGATATGAATAGCTTGTTTTTGGATGAAGAAATCAAAGCCATATATAAGTATATAAAAATGCTTTAATCCTACTAATTAAAGAAATACAAATCAAAACAATTATGAGATAGCATCTCATATCTATCAGATTGGCTAAAATGATAAAAGGGTAAAATGACATATGTTGGTGGGGATGTGGAAAAATGGGAACACTGGTACACTGTTGGTGAAACTACGCAAACTGATGTAACCATTTGGAGAGCAACTTGAAATTAGACCCAGAGAGTTATAAAACTATGTATGCTCTTAGATCTGTCAATACCATTGCATACCATTGCTCGGTCTGTTCCCAAAGAGATAAAGGGTAAAAGAAAAGAATCTATATGTTTCAAAATATTTATAGCAGCCCTCTTTGTGGTAGAAATTGTGGGGATATCCACCAATTTGGGAATGGCTAGACAAATTGTGGTGTATGATTGTGATGGAATACTATTGCACTCTTAAGAAACAAGAAGCAGGTTAGTTTTTTAAAAACTTGGGAAAAACTACATGAGATAATGAAGAATGAAATGAATAGAACCAAGAGAGCATTCTATACAGCTATAGAATTAATTTTTGAAGAATGACTTAGTAATGATGGGGAGTAGGGGAAAAAAAGAACTGTTGGGAGAGCTCTACAGAGATTGAGGCAGAAACGGCAGTTGGAAACTGAACAAGGACTTCTGGGAAATTTTCCTGAGGGAGGAGGTCGTGGGTACAGAGACGCAGAAGGGAGTGGAAGGAAGGAGCTGTTTCTCTGGGCCATTTTCAAGACACTTATGGAGATTTCTGACACTGACAGAAATCTTAACATCACAGGTTCCTATTTAAAGCATCGTTGGTTCTTGTCAAGAAACCTAATTTCTTCAAAGACTTTCATTCCATGAAATATTGAGATACTGTACTCATATTGGTGAGCAGTGCTCTCCCCTTTTTTCTGTCTCCCCTGCCTACAAGAAAACCTTGTACTTCAGTAATTAGTTTTATTTAGATAGAGATTTAGGGCGATCCACAACCCCTCTAACCTCTACCCTTTGCCTCAATCAACAATTAAATCAAATAAGCAGTCAGATAGTGAATTCAATCTCATTTATTTACATCTAGAGAGTAAGTCCATTGGCAGACTCCATCTTATTTCCAGTTTTCAAGAAGACACAAGGGGGAGGCTTGTGAGCGCCTCAAAGCAGTGCATTTCCTGATTGAGGTCCCTGATACCTATCCTTGTAAAGATGACTTCTCTGCCGCCCTTGAGGGCTGGCATGGCCACCAAGGGGCAAGCCTTCACTGAGGGGAGATCTCCATTTTGTGTCCCTCAAGTAATTCAGGGACTCTGGGAGGGAGTAGTGAGGCAAGCCATTTTCAACAACCCTTTCCTCATTGCCTTTAACCCTCATTTCTCCACCTAAGGAGTGTGAGTTCCCCAGAAAATTGCAACTTATGATCATCTCCAAAGAATGAACCGAAAAATAGAAACACAAAATACATTATATATAGATATAGATATGGGGGGGGGGGGTTATAAAGGTTGGACTGGCTTATTTAAGAATAGGGTCACCAGGAATTTTATGAAATTCCAAAGAGATTTATTTAACAATTTGTTTACAAAATATAGAAAGATTGAAGTAAGAAATCAGAGAGAGGACAGAGTAAGATATTTAGTCTACATGCTAAGTATTTGTTCTGACCCCCTGACTCAACCTAGGCAAGACTTAGCTGGAGAAGCTTTGACCTTGAGCTGAAGACTTGGGGATGCAGGGAGCCTCTCTCAAGAGGGTAGTTCTCTCCTGAGGCTAGTCTCTTCAAAAAATCCAGGAAAGGAGCCAGCTCCTTCTCTAACCACATGTCAGTCCAAAGGAAGAGATTTAAGAACAGACTCACCAAGTACAGGGTCTCAGGTCCAGTCAGCAGATTCTTCACCAGCCTCCAACTTGAACTCAGAACTCCAAAAGAAGACGAAGTTCTTTCTGAAGATCCCTCCCAGGAAGTTGTAACTCCCTTTTAAAGACACTTTCTTTTGTGTCATTTCTTGTGCCTTCCTCCACTTTTACATCTTCCAATTACAGTTGAAGCTTTGCTTAGGACTGCCAAGGGGGTAGGTAGTTTGATTCTGTTTTGTCACTCACTATTGCACACGTGGGACACAGACCTCTCTCACTTAATGATTAAATGGGATGTTTACACTTTTGGTGATTACATCTAAAAATGGGCAGGGGAGTTAATTTAATCTTCACAATCAGGGGAGAGTTAATTTCATTTTCACAATCAGGGGAGAGTTACATTTAATCTTTACAACACACATTTTTTTTGTCAAGTGATACCTTCTATGATGTGGAGAGGTAAGGAAGGGACTGAAATACCTGGGAATAATTTTTTTTTTTAATCCCTACCTTCTATCTTAGAGTCAAAACTATGGGGGGGAAATAATTTAAAAAATCAAAACTCTGTATTGATTCTAAGGTCAAAGAGAGAGGTAAGGGCTAGGCAATTGGGCTTAAGTGACTTGCCCAGGGTCACATAACTAGGAAGAATCTGAAGTCAAATTTAAACCAGGACCTCTCATCTCCAGGCATTGAACTTTATCCACTGAGTCACCTAGTTGCTCCTTCTGGGAATAAATTCTATTAAACTTGTTCTCCTGATTTGTCTCACTTCACTTAGCCATCAGTTCATATACCTATTCCTGGTTTCCTGTGAAATCATCTTTTTATTTTCTAATATTTTTCCTAAATGTATATAAAAATCAATTTTTAATACTTGCTTTTTAAAAAATTTGAGTCTAAATTCTTTCTTTCCTTTCCCTGAGAAAGTAAACAATTGGATAGATTATATATGTGTACTTATGGAAAACATTTCTATATTAGCCAGATTTTGAAAGAAAACATCCAAAAAATATTTGATCTTTCTGCATTCAGACTTCATCAGTTCTTTCTCTGGAGGTAGACAGAATTTTTCATCATGAGTCCTTTAGATCTTTGTTTTGCTAAGAATAGCCAAGTCATTCACCGTTGATCATGGTACAATATTGCTGTTAATGTGTGCAGTGTTCTCCTGGAAAGCCATCCCTTTTCGTCATTTCTTAAAATATATTTTATTACATCATTAGGCCAGTGTTTGTTCAGCCGTTCCTTAATTGATGGGCCTTGCTTTAATTTCTAGTTCTTTGCCTCCAAAAAAAAGAGCTGCTATAAATATTTTGTTCATATGGATCTTTCCCCCCTTTCTTTGATCTTTTTGAGTATAGGCCTGGTAATACTATTGCTGGGTCAAAGGATATGCAGTTTGGTGACTTTGGGCTCATTGTTCTGAATTGTTTGCCAGAATGGATTCATAACTCTATTGAGAATGGTTTAATTAGTGTTTTTTCCCTTAGTTTTTTAATCAAAGATTTTTCATTATAGCAATTACTTAAGGTAGTACCATTTTTTACTATAATAGGAAATAATATTTTTATATAATTTGGTTTGTTTTACATTGATTTAAATACTTTATTGGATGTTACTTTTTTATATTGAAAAAAGGAAATAAGTCTACAACAAGAAAAAAGAAAAGAAGCCGAAGAGCGTGAAAAAAGAAAAAAGTATGCTGAGGAAAAACACAAGGAATGGCTTCAAAAAAAGAATGAACAGGTAAGAATCAGGGTCAGGCCAGACTCCCTTGTTGCTATTAATCCTTATTTTTCTCTTGATCTTAATTTCTTTCTTTTGCTGCTACTTCTTCCTCCTTCTGCCTATTCAGTGGAGGAATTCCCTACAGCCCTTCTGCCCTCTCTTCTTCTGTGTTCTCCTGGAGAATCTCCTCCATTTGCCCTACTTCATGACCCCCAATCCTATACCTCTTCAGCCCCTTACTTTGATTTTTTTCCATCTGGATGTCTTGCTAGTACCTCAGACTCTCAGTGTTAATGGAATTTCTGTTCCTTTACTGTGTGACTTGGGGTAAGTCAGTTACCATCTTTGGACCTCAGTTTATGTAAGATTGGAAAAGATGACCTCAAAGGTCACTTCCCACTTTAAATCTGTGGTCCTTTGAAGTCATCATTTTTTCCCCAAACTTTGATTCCTTTTCCCTTCCCATCTAGCTCCTCTTTAGTCTTGGCATATATCACTCCTTTTGCATTTCCATGACTACGCCTGGTCCTGAGACCTCTGGTCTCTTTATCCATTCCTCATCTACCCTGTTTTCTTCACTAGATTATTACTGATAGAGCATTATTCTGATTGTGTCAGCCTGCTCAAAAGCCATCAAAGAGCTTCTTCGTGGCTTGGGACAAAGTCTGAACTACTTAGCCTTGTTTTTAAGGCTCTCTGCAGTAGGGCCTCAGTTTACCTTTCTTGTTTTGTCTCCTAATACACCTCTGCATCCTAGACTACAACTTGAACTGCCCCATTTTGATTTGTTAGCCTGAAATAGCCTTTCAATAATGTCTATGTTCTTCACTGTTTTTGTGCTTATCATATATGGTCTCCGATGTTAGTTATTCTTTTATGTTTCTGATTTCCTCTTCCATAACAAACTCCTTATAAGTCACTCCAGACTTCCTTTTGTTTTGTTACTTTGGGCAATTGATGTTCCTTAGATATTATTTCATGAATGAATCAGGTGTAACACCATTTGACTTGGTAGATCACAATATGGAGTGGAAAATGGCCATTTGTTTTCATAGCAATTTTTAGTACATCATATTCCAATTTTACTTAAAGGGATAGCGCTTCTAGTACTAATTTTTTTTATCAATCATCATTGTGGTTTTTCATGATTACAGTAAAGTCCCATCTACTTATATTCATTATGGGCTTCTGAATTGCAGCAAAATGGAGTGTGTTGACTTTATTGGTTTTATTTTGTGTAATTAGTTACAGAGTCTTCCTGGTAGTGAACTTTAGTGACTAAAGCCGAGGACTACAAGTCTAAGAAACTGGGTTCTAGTCCAGGGCCTGATGTTTATCTTGGATATGTCACTTACCAAGCTCACTAAACTGGCTTCCTTAACTATGAAATGCTGGGATTTGGACAGGATGCTCTCTAAGATGGTTGTCATCACTGAAATCCTGTGATTCTCTCTTCTACCACAAAACCCCACCTCAACCCCTAGGGCAGGAGTAGGTCCTACTCTCCATTTTTGGGGTCATTATCTGTTGATTCCTGCAGACTATTTCCCCATCTCCTTCCATGACTGAAGCCCTTTATTTATGACATTTCTCCCCACCTCATCCCTTGCCATTAACCTTGGATATGACAATCCTTTTAATGTCTCGATCACCTACTTGCTCAGCCTCCTATTCCAGAAGCCCCTTCCACTGTGCCCTAGCCAGCCATCCTGGCACGGGGACTACTTCCCCACTCCCTCTTCCTGGCCACAACCCCTAATTCTTCTCCTCCAACTCCTTTATTTTCTTCAGTGTTTCCCTTGACCCTCATTGTAAGCTCTGGTGCCTTGTCTCCTTCTGACTTTTTCTTCTGTTTGTTCTCATGCCTAGCCTTAGTTTGAACTAATATTTTCTCCCTGGAAGACCTCATTGCCTTGTCTGTGTGCTCTTGTCTACCTATAATTGCCAACTCTTTACTCTTGCTCCTGGGCTGTGCAACCTCACTGGAGAAAATCATAAAATGGAATTTATGTTATGCTTTGTTAATGGCATTTCTTCTCTGAAGGTGGTGAAAGCTTTTACATGTTGTTAGGAAATTCTCCTTCTCAGTAATAGAGAGGGAGAACAGTTTCCTTCCAACATATGACAGTCTCTTTTGCAAGCTTCCAAGTTATGTTGCTAATTTAGGCTGTTTAGAGCACCTTAGCTTCCTTCTCTCTGGAATTTTATGTTAATCCTCTCTAAAAGTAATTTACTAATCAATCTTTAGTTTTCATGTTATTTCTTAACAGTTTTCTTCATTTTCACAATAGCTTTCTGAAGATCAATTAAAATAATATATTGAGTTTATTTTTTTCCTTAGCATTCTAAAGCTAAATAGAAATGTTTTTGTCCTGCTCTCCTTTGGACTCTATACCTCACTTCTACCCCCCTACAAGATGCATAATTGGGAGTTGACTTACAAGGTCATTTTATATATATATATTAGAAGTGTTTATTAAAATCTAAGGTAATTGTTTATAACTTTCAGACATTCAATGAAAGAGGGTATAGCTCTTTGCCATGTGGTAAATGTTTTCTTCCATGATAACAAATAAATATGAGTGTGCTCCCTCCTCCCTTCCCCCCATTTTACCATGTCCTTAAAAGGTAGTGTTGAGTCAATGCCGGCTTCCATGTAACTTTTACCTCTTGGTCTTCCTCTCAGGGGCCAAACAAAATAGCTTTCACTTGATAACTTTTCAGGTAGCTGTAGATAGTTCTCATACTCTACTCTCCATCCTACTCTTAGCCTGACAAGCTGGGTGACCTCAGAAGGTGTGAATATGACAAAGGCTTTGGGTTTATGCATTTTTGAAATTTATATTTATAAACTGCCTTGTGCTGTGCCATTCTTCCTGCTATAAGCTTCTTATCTTCTAATTCCATGATGCTAATTTTGCCACATTAATTAATTAAACAAAGTTGCTAGATTTCTAAGAATGCAATATAATGGCATGAGGTGATATAATTGGTGGCATTCAACCTAATCTGGTTTTGTGAGATACTACTGTTCATTTCAGAATGGAAATTGCTGCTGGAAGATAATTAGGACACTAGAGCCTTTGAGTTTGAATATCCTGTGGATGCCAATTGGACATCTCTTTATTTTAGAGATTAAGTGTGCACTCAGGAAAGATCTCTATTTCTGAATACACATGGTCCCTAGGGTCCCATTAGCTATTTAGAGAGGCATTCTGGTGTTGGATGAAAGTGCATTGAATTTGGAGTTTGAGGACTTGGATTCTTTTTTTTTTTAATAGTATTTTATTTGATCATTTCCATGCATTATTCATTAAAGACAAAGATCATTTTCTTTTCCTCCCTCCCACCCCCCGTAGCCGACGCGTGATTCCACTGGGTATCACATGTGTTCTTGATTCGAACCCATTGCCATGTTGTTAATATCTGCACTAGAGTGCTCGTTTAGAGTCTCTCCTCTGTCATGTCCCCTCAGCCATTGTAGTCAGGCAGTTGCTTTTCCTCGGTGTTTGTCCTCTGCTTATGGATAGTGTTTTTTCTCCTAGATCCCTGCAGATTGTTCAGGGACATTACACCGCCACTAATGGAGAAGTCCATTACGTTCGATTATACCACAGTGTGTTTGTCTCTGTGTACAATGTTCTCCTGGTTCTGCTCCTCTCGCTCTGTATCACTTCCTGGAGGTCGTTCCAGTCTCCGTGGAATTCCTCCACTTTATTATTCCTTTTTGCACAATAATATTCCATCACCAACATATACCACAATTTGTTCAGCCATTCCCCAATTGATGGGCATCCCCTTGTTTTCCAATTTTTGGCCACCACAAAGAGTGCAGCTATGAATATTTTTGTACAAGTCTTTTTCCCCATTATCTCTTTGGGGTACAGACCCAGCAGTGCTATGGCTGGATCAAAGGGTAGACATTCTTTTATCGCCCTTTGTGCATAGTTCCAAATTGCCCTCCAGAATGGCTGGATCAGTTCACAACTCCACCAGCAATGAATTAATGTCCCTACTTTGCCACATCCCCTCCAGCATTCATTACTTTGCTTTGCTGTTATGTTAGCCAATATGCTAGGTGTGAGGTGATACCTCAGAGTTGTTTTGATTTGCATCTCTCTGATTATAAGAGATTTAGAACACTTTTTCATGTGCTTATTAATAGTTTTGATTTCTTTATCTGAAAACTGCCTATCCATGTCCCTTGCCCATTTATCAATTGGGGAATGGCTTGATTTTTTTGTACAATTGATTTAGCTCTTTATAAATTTGAGTAATTAAACCTTTGTCAGAGGTTTTTATGAAGATTTTTTCCCAATTTGTTGTTTTCCTTCTGATTTTAGTTACATTGGTTTTGTTTGTACAAAAACTTTTCTGTGTTTACCCAATTTACTTATGGTTTCCTTCTTTATGTTTAAGTCTTTCACCCATTTTGAATTTATCTTGGTGTAGGGTGTCAGGTGTTGATCAATTCCTAATCTCTCCCACGCTGTCTTCCAATTTTCCCAGCAGTTCTTATCGAATAGTGGATTTTTGTCCCAAGACCTGGGATCTTTGGGTTTATCGTATACTGTCTGGCTGAGGTCACTTGCCCCCAGTCTATTCCACTGAGAGGACTTGGATTCTAATGCTGGTTCTGTTGTTTGACTTTTTTTTTTAATGACTGTACATCATGTGACTTTTTTCAATCTTAATTTCCTAATGCATTATGTGAGGGATTAAGACCAGAGGATCTCTAAGATCTCTTTCAGCTCTCAATCTAGGATCCTATGATTTACTTTAATTTTCTCCCTCAGATTTCTTCTGATTTTCATCGTGGGCTATTTTAATATCCGTTTACAAAAGTGGGAGCCCCTGGTTCTTCTCTTCTTGTCTGGCATCTCATTTTTTCCTTCTTCCCTGTTTATATTCACCATGTGTGGTCTTTAGCTGCCTTAGACTGTTCGTATTTTAGACATATCAAGAGTGGTTTCTTTCTTCAGGTCATTTTCCTTTTGGTCTGCCTAACAAAGCAACAAGTGGCATTCATGATATCCTTTTCACTGGCCTCTTTTCTTGAAATGTGACTCTAAAAAGAAGTGACTTATCTTATCTGGTTGTATTTCTTTCTGTGTAATCTTACTAATTTAAGTTTCTTTCTTTCTCTTCTTTGAAGGACATTTGCTTTCTTTTTCTTGCCCATAATTTCGATTTTGTTTTCAAAGAGACTTATTTTAAAATATTTTTACATGAAAGCCATGCCCTAATTCTCATAATATGGCATTGATTATTTCATGTAGTGTAGGGTTAATATGTCTATATATTCATAGAGTTTTAGCAAAGGCCACCTATCTAGTACAATTTATTATTGCTATTTCTACCATGATTCCTCTTCCTTTTGGGTAGACATTTGTTTGCCTATCCAAAGGGAGAACTCTAGAAACTAGAAGTAATTTTGTGACTAGTGGGCAATTATTGACATAGAAACACAAGGTAAAGGGTGCTTGACTTGTAATTGGAGTTTGTTCACTGCTAAAGTTGTCCTTTTTCAGAGCCTCCTTTTATAGGAATGGCTGCAGAAATCAAGGGGAGAAAGGAAAGAAAGGATCCCAGAGAGCCAGAACAAGGTTTAGTGAGGCTCTACTGATGTGTTTCACAGGACTAGGAATTGCAGAAGAATGAAAGTCAACTCATCTGGCTCCCAAATTACTAGATGTTTATCAAGGGACATGTCCCACAAGTTAGACGTCTGACTCCATAATTGTCTGCAAAACCACAGATAAAGTAGATGTTTCTGGATAAAAGCTACCATTGTAACAAGAGTGATACTATTCATCAGAACACCAGATAATTCTAAAACCACTTAGTCAATATTTAAGACATAATTTTTTAGAAAAACTCCCTGTGGTTTCAATCTTAAGTAACAGTATTCTTTGGGTACTTTGCTTCCTTGGAAACATTGTTTTCAAATCTGGTGTAGTGGAAAGAACATTAGATGCAGAGGAGCTTGGGCCAGGCCTGGCCTAGTCTTTTACTAGTTTATATACTTGAGTAAGTCATAGAACTCTGGTAGTCTTGCTTCCCTCATCTGTAAAATGGGGGTGATAACATTGATTTGTCTATCTCAACCTTGGCATCACATGCTCACATGTGATGCATAGAAAGCACTTTGGAACCATAAAACACAATTGAAGTGTGGTCTATAGTTTGCTCTTATGATTTTTGTAAATAAAATTAATGGGGAAAACATTCTTTGTGTAGCATTATGAGAAATGAATGTGTGTGGTGGGGGGGACAGGGGACAGCAAGGGAACTCAGTAGATAGGCCTAGAAACAGGATATCCTGGGCTCAAGTCTTGTCTCAGATACTTCCTAGCTGTGTGACCTTGGACACGTCTCTTAATCCCCATTGCCTAGCTTGCCATTGCCTGTACTTCTGCCTTGGAACCAATACTTAGTATTGATACAAGGAAGGTAGATAAAGGTTAAAAAAGAGAGAGAAAGAAATGTCTGTAACAACCAATTGGAAAACATGTTTATACTGTAGCCCTTTCCTCACCTGACAGCACTGTGTAAGTCTGTTCCTTTAACCAATATTAGGATTCTATTGAGGGGAAGGCCTGGAATTAGGAGGAACTGGCCACGACATTTAATGACTTTGCGAGCCCTGGGCAAGTCAGTCACTGAACTCTATTGCTCTTCTCTTCTAGGGCTTACTGTGTGCTCAACATTGCTGAGCATATAAAAATAAGAACTTTCCTTGTGCAGCTCACTCCTTTACATTTTGTTTATAGGTTTCAACATTATAGATTGAGATTTATGATTCAAACTTAATAATTTATAATTCCTCTTGCCATTTCCCAGTTTCTTTCCATTGTTGATCAAAACTTTTTTCTACATCTTCTTCTACTCCTACTGCCTTTCCTGACTTTGCTTTCCTCTCTGTTATTTATAAGTTACCAATAGTTTCCTTGATGATTCTGCCTGGCTTCATCAGAGGTTGGGGGGAATTATACCTGTAAAGTCCAAAGCAGATCAGGGCATATTGAGACTGTTCAATCTCTTAATGCTCTTTTGCTCTCTGCACTAGTTTTTCCCTCCTGTTTGAAAATATTATTAAAACATCAGCCCTCTATTACTTTCTATGAAAGTAGTTTATATTCTTTATACCTCCTCTTGTTCCAGAGGAATTCCTATGTAGGATGCCAGTTCCTTTTCCATATTTACTTTGGACAATTTTTCCTTACTCAATTCATACAAGGAAAAATTTCAAATTTATATAAACAAAATTACTTATTCTTTTGACCATAATTGTGAAAGTATTTCTATATGCAGTTTTCACTTTACAAATCACTTGTGTTATATATTATTTTTATTTTCAATTCTGAATTCTTTCCCTTTCACCTCCCCTGTATATTAAAGCAAGAAAAACAAGACTGTTACAAATTATGTACAGTCGATCAAAACAAACTCCTGCATTAGCCATGCCCATCAAAGGAATAAAAAACTTTAATCAGTGTTCTGACCCTTTCTAGAAGTGGGCAACATATTTGAGCATGAGTCCTCTGGAATTGCTGTGGTTCTTTTGGTTGGTCAGAAATCTCAAGTCTTCCAGATCTATTTGTCTTACAGTGTTGTTGTCATTGAATAAATTGTTCTCTTGGTTCTGCTCACTTCACTTTGTATCAGTATATACAAGCCTTCCCAGGTTTATCTGAAATCATCATAATCAGTTGTGTTACTCCAAGGTTTGTTTTTAGTTTTAGATTCTTAAACAGAGTGATTCTTGGTGGCCTTCTGTTGTTTAGAGGGAAGAGTACCCCCACACCCCACTCCACCCATCCTGTAGTTGTAACAGCCACTGCCCTGACTAGCTTTCCAGCAAAAAGTAAAGCCTATGGATCATTTCTGTTTCTTACTGTGTGGAGTGGAATTCTGGGGAGTCTCATGCCTCCAGAAATCACTCTTTTGAGCAGACAGGAGACTTGATAAGATGCTGGCAGAGAAAAGCAGCTTTATTCTAAGAAAACAGTGGACAGCAGGGAATGGGGAGGAGGGAGGGAAAGGAGAAGAAAAGGGATTCTGCCCACACAAGCAGCTTGCTTGGGGCAAAAATGTCTTCTCTTCTAGGTACAATCACAGACTTTTATAATAATTTTGATGCAAGATTCTCCTCCCCTCTCTACAATCTAACAGAAGGTGGGACTGTGACGTTTACAGTCTTGAGCATGTGATTTTCAACATTGTGTACCCCTAAAGATCCCTATGATCAAGAAAAACCCATGACTATCATGGGATTCCTAGGCTGGGACCGTAATGCTACTTTTGAAACTCACTGTACTTTCTCTCCTTCAGCTTAGCTTATAGCTTGGCTTTCTTCCCAGTGTATAGATAAACTCTTCCCAAGACTTTTGAAAATAGGTCAGGAAAACTTAAAGTTGTATGGGGTGGGAGGGCAGTTTTAGTCTAAAGACTTGTAATACTATGAGGTCTTGAAAATTGGGGTTACAATAAGCCAAATACTACTCTTGAGAATTACACACTGAATCTCATCCCACATACTAACTTTGACATCTTAGAGTGACTTACCTTCCTCTGTTTCCACTTTTGGGAAAATAGTGCTTTGCCATTTTATACATTACTCAGTGAGTTGTTTCTTGTTATTGGTGGGGAGGGGATAAAATATGTATTTTGCCAGATTTTCAAGGAAAGAATTGAATTTGAACCCATCTTTTTTTTTACTTTATAGAGGCAGGCATTCTCTGGTTGATAGGACATTTCCTACATTTTCTAGATTTTGAAAATTGTTCTCTGATTCTTTATTACGTGAGCACTTTTGTAAGTGAATTAAAATTTATTTTATCCCTCCAAATAAAAAGGAAACAAAATATTTTGTGTAAAAACATCTTTTAATAGATTTTTTTAAATTTGAAAAATAAGATGCTTAAGAAACATACTGGATAGAATTTGAGTTGTCTTTAGCTTACTTTCCTTTTGTAAGGATAAGAGGAATAAGGGATAGGGAAAAATGCAAAGGATTGTCTCTAAAAGAGAGAGAAGAGAATTTAGCCATAAATCCTGGGAAAAGACTTTGGAAGGGGAAGCTCTGCAGAGGGGGTTTTTGGGAGTTAATTGAGAAAAACGATCACTCCAGAACTGCCTTCTCTCTGAGCTATAAGGGAGAATAGATCATCAACTCCTGGGAACTAACTAGTTTTGTGGAAAAACTAGGAGGTTTTGGGGTCTTTAAGGGTTAAAATTATGGTTGAGACTGAATTTAATAATTATATTTGGTCACCAAGGATTTTATTTATAAATCCTAATGAAGCACCCAAACTCAGCTGGAAATTTTATGGTGATTTAATTGATATAGTGGAGGAGATTTAAGAAGACAGAAGAAGGAAGGGGCAAGTAACTGGCGGGAAGATTAGGAGATCTAGAAAGTAAGGTTTTGAGTGTGAAGGAGGGAAGAATCAGCCTGACCTCCAAAGGGGCTTAGCTAAGATGCTCGAACCTGAATCTCAGCTCAAGGGCAAAACTCACCACCCAACACTCCAAGACTTCAAAACGCCTAGCACACTCTCAGCCAGAGTCGCCTCTCCAGAGAAGGAGAAAGAGACAGGAAGTGACATGCCTTATATAGACAGTTTTACATCACTTTCCTGCATCTCATCTGTACCAATGAGGACTTTAAGTTTGATTCAGGCCTTCCAAATCTTGTTAAACTAAGAAGGGAGGAGAAATGTAGTTTCCAAGACCTGATTCTGTTATTCCAAGTATCTCCATTGTTCTGATCAGGAAATAGCTAAATCACATCTTCTAAAGAATGGTCTGATTAGGGTGAAATAGTTTTAAAATTCACAGATCTAGAGGAATACCCGGGAGAGGAGATCTGTGTTTCCCTGAAGTGCTGGGAACAATTTGACTGTGGCAATTTGGCTAAGGTAAACCAAAGGGTTTTACATCTAGGACTTTGGGTTTTACCTAGGAAGCCAACCCCAGGCTTGGGGAAGGACTCAGTCCACCTGTGAGTCCTGTCTCCTCAGCCTTTTAGAGACAATCTAAGGTAGTCAATGGGTTTTGGGTCTAGATAGATCAGGGAGCTGTTAAGGAGCACTTGAGAAGACCAGAAGAGCCTACTTGTGAGGGGAGTATAGAAAAGTGGGTGGAGATTAAGTTTTTTGGAGACAGAGGGACCCTGTGGAATTTATCTATCAGTTTCCCTAACCTTCATAAGCTAAATAAACTTGTTTTTCTATAGTCTCAAGGGTTTTTGTGCTTCACCAACCCTAGAAGGTCCCTAGTTGGGTTTTCTTCATCGCCAATCCATCTAGGTCCTTTTCAATCAATGTATCTCCTTTGGGAGGTAGTTTTCTTTTTCAGTTGGTGGTTTAGAAGGACTAGAGCTTAGAGATTTTTGAATTTTCAAGGGAAATTGTCGGCTTTATCCCTTAGAATTCTGGGATCTGTTTTTGCCAGAGCTCAACAGCCAGCAAAGTCTTGGAGCAGTGTTTAATATGCGATAGCAAAATCTTGTATTTGACAATCCTTAAATCCTAAGTAGAAAGCAAAATTAGATGATATAATAATTTTTACATTACTTTGTATAATTTTTGTTTATGTACATGCTGAAATACTTTTCGCCCACCCTAGCCTGCTCCCATTAGAATATATGCCTTTGAGGTTGGTTTCATTTCTGCTTTTGCATCCCTACAGCTTTGTACGTTAGATGGTTAATAGATATTTGTTGAATTGATGAACAGGTTGTTAATATTTGTAAACTCCATTATCAAAGGATTATACATGGCACAATTCCTTTTTGGAGTAAGTAGTCTGTCCTTTTTAAGGACTTCAATTTAATGAACTTTTTATCATTTGATATAGTCTTGCTAGTTATTAGAACTACAGGACTGAATGTTGCCTCTTAATTATAACAAGAAGATCTAGGATCAAATACATTGTTGAGCACATTTGTTGAAGGGTTTTCTTGTGTTTCTTATTTTTAAAGGAAAGAAAAGAAAGGGAACGGAAGCTTAATAAAGAAATGGAAGAAAAAGCAGCGAAGGATCTAGAAAAAGAGCATTTGCAAGAAAAAGCTAAAGAAAAATATAATGAATGGTTAAAGAAAAAAATGGCTGAAGAACATGAGAAAAAAAAAAAAGAAAAGGTATGGATCCAGCATGGTACAGGGAATGTCACAAGACTGGGATCCTCATCTTGGCTTTTTTGTAGACACACACTGATTTTCTGAGCTTTTAACATTCTAGGCCTTAGATTTTCTCATCTTTCAGATATCTGTATGATGTTTAAATGTTAACATTGATTCTTTGACCATTCTGATTTCATGATCATAATTGAGCATTCATCTCTTAGTTTCTATGTGAGCTTGGTTTATCTGGGAAAAGATTTAAAGACATTATAAAGTTAGCATGAGATAAGTTATTATCTGATGTTCATTATCTTCGAGTCCTGTGTTTAAAAAAAATAGAAAATATGCTAATTTTGAGTAAGGTTATGCTGTCTTGTGTTTTTCACTTTTAGTGGAGAGGGGTTTGCTTAGGCATAAAGCAAATTTAGGTTATTTTGGAACATTTAGTGGTATTAACATTATGCATTTGTCATTATAATGTTCAAAATATATTTTTAAAAAAAGACAAGTTTCCCCCTTGCTGACTTGAGAGATCCTAAGGAAAAGACTCTTTTACTAGTCCCAGGCAAGAGTAAATTTCCCCCTAATCACCCTCAGATAATTGTTTTGTTTTTTTTTAATAACTAATGAATGGTTGAAGTAGAAAACTAAGAGCAAAACAAATCCAATAGTCTCTTAGGTAGAATGATCAAATTTAATGCAGATTCAAATACTATCCTTTATGAAGTCTTTGATTTCATCATTTTAAGGAAAAAGAAAAGCAGCGCCTTGCTGAACAACAGGAGAAAAAAGAAATCTCTGAAAAGAAGTTCAAGGAATGGCTACAAAATGTGAAAAACAAACCTCGTTCCATTCCAAGGAGCTATGGTTATGCCAATGGGAAATTGACAGGTTAGTTCTTGTACTCTGTGACCTGAATAAAGACAAGTGAGTGAGATCATGGTTGAGGGGAGGAAGTTCATGTTGTTTGTTTCCTCTTGAAAAAAAATAAGAGCTTATGGAAAAAACTCCTTTCATCTAAAATGAGTATTTCAGCAAGTGTGACAAGGAAATCACTTTAAAAGACTGATATATATTAATTTAAGGTCGCCAAGGAATTCAGCTATGTAATTCCTAAATGAAAACTCAAGTCAGCCGTCAGCCTTTTATAGAGTTTAATTACAAACAGGAGGAAGAAAGGAATTAGAGAGAGAGAGAGAGAGAGAGAGAGAGAGAGAGAGAGAGAGAGAGAGAGAGAAAGGGGAGAGAAGGGAATAGGGCTTAAATACCCCCTCTGTTTAGGCTGGGCCAAAAGGCCCAAGCCCTTAGTTAGCTGGGGCAAAGAAAAGAGATCAGTCCCTATTACTCACGTGACCAAAATGGAGAAACAGTCTCAAAGGCCCCCACCTTCAGCTTCCTTCAGAGCAAGCTTCTCAGAGCACACTCCAACCACTCAGACCAACTCCTCAACCACCACCCTGTGTCTTCAGACCCTCTATCTTTAAGGAAACCATCCAAGTTCCCTCCCCTCAGTTCTCACATCTACCAATCACTGTCCATCAATTTCCCTGTGCCAATGGAGGCTCTAGCTTAACCCAGGACCGCCCAGAGGTCTCTGGCTTTGCACATGTCTGTTGAAGGTCATATTTTCAAATAATTAAATCTTTGATCCTTTGCTACAGCCCTTCCTAAATCCTGTTAACCTGAGTAGGGTAGAGATTGGAATAATTAAATTTTGATCTATGCTGCAGCCCTTCCTCAATCCTGTTAGGACTGAGTAGGGTGGAGATTGATTCCAAGTATCTCCATTGTATCAATTCTAAAATCAATCATGACTCAAAGAAATTCCTGTTCTATGCTTAAGCATAGGTCAAAGCCCTTTCCATTGTTCAGCAAAAGGTTTCTGTCCTAAAGTAATCTTAAGAAGGGAGGAGGAGGAGGAACCTCCCATGTCAATGGGGTTCACATTCCAATAGACTATCAGTAAGAAATTTTCCAAGTATGAAATTTCCCAATGGTGAAATTTCCAACATTTATAAGTCTAAGGAATTTTAAGGTTTACACAAGTGAGGTATAAAATCTATATGTTGTTACAAACTTACTGTTGTTCTGAATCATAATTGAATTTCTTTTAAAAGCATCTGTCAGGAGGAAGCTGGGTGCCTCAGTGGATTGAGAGTCAGGCCCAGAGACTGGAGGGAAGTCCTGAGTTCAAATATGGCCTCAGATAACTTCCTCGCTGTATGACCCTGGGAAAGTCACTTAACCCCCATTTCCTAGCCCTTATCACTCTTCTGCTTTGGAACCAATACACAGTATTCATTCAAAGACAGAAGGTGAGGGTTTTATTTAAAAAAAACAAACAAAAAAAAGCTGTGACCTCTAAAGCAGTTGTAAAACTATATCCTTAAATCGATGAGAATGTTTGATGATGAAAATGCAATATAAAATTTGACATTTCTTCCAGCTGGCCAATGAAGGCTTTTTCTGGAGAAGTTTCATGTTTGCTACTCTAGAGTTACAGATCTGTTTGGGAGATTATTCTCACAACTCCAGACACTAGACAACATATGAACCAGAAGGGGAAAAAAAAAGCCAGTTGCTCTTTAGCTTGGTCTGATTATAGATGGTGGGGCACATTTTCTTTGTGTTTTCTTTTGGAAGCTCATAACTTGCTGACAGCTGCCTTCACATGTCTAAGTGATTTATTAAAAATACTCCCATTTGGTTGTGTTCACACAATAAAACATATTCCAGACTTTGTTTTGACCACCCCAGTGAAGTGTGTGTTGAAATATCTTCCCCATTGATGGGGACTGCCATTATATGACTGACACATTCCTGCTGTCAGGGCGTGGCCTTTCCCACTCATTGCAGAGGTCATCAGTTACAGGTACCAAACCAAGTTTACTTATTTGGTTTCTACTTATTTGAAGAAGGGTAATAATTAAGTAGCATCAGTGTAATCAGATGAGTGAATGGCAGAGACAAAGCTATGACTAGTTATCCCCATACTCACCAGGACTTAATTGTTAAAGTAGTTAAATTGCTGGGTGACTTTTTTTTAATGGATTTTTTTTCTTTAAAAATTTTTTTCTATTGATAGCTTTTTTTATTATCACTTCATTTTTTCCTTAGGTAATTTTTGTGTAGGAATAGTATCATAATAATATCTGAAAAATAGTACATTAATTTAATGCTTTAATAAAAAAAGTACTTTATATTTATTATCTTATTTAATCCTTTAAAAAAATCCAGTACAACCCAAAGGGGAGATACTGTAGGTATTATTATGATTCTCCTCATTTTATATAGTGGGATATTGACACTTGGATACTTTCAGGTGACAATGTGAACATCACAGATAGAATTCAGCCACATCTCATTAAACTCTCAGCCCTGTATTCTTTCCACTCTGCCCCACTGTCTCAATCTTAAGCTGCTTGGTGGTAGTCTTTGTATCCAAATTATGTTGTTTTTTCTTTTTGTATATATTTTAAATGAAATATGTGAAAGGGTGAATTTGGACTTTGCATGGTATTTAGCATATGGCCTTTTTTCACAGACTTGCATTTAGTTGTTAGGAGCCATCACTCCATTTGCTTGCTTACATTCATTCTAATGGGAACTGTTAATAACTAATTGTGTATTAAGATTATAGTAATGCAGCAAATCCTCATTCATTTTCATGACACCAGTTCACTAATAGACTTGGGCATGCAATTCATTTTATATTCAATGTTCTGTATCATTTCTTCTCTGTAAATGTTCATGCCTATTCTTGTGAGACGTTGAGTCTAAAATCAGTAACATTTTCAGGCAAGAGACTCAAGATAGGTAAGGCTATTTTCAACTGTTTTTAACCTTGCCAGTTTGGTTTTTAATGAACTCATATGATGTTTTGGTAGTAAAATTTATTGTTTCAGCTCCAGTGTGTCACATTAACACTTAGCATGATACCTGGCACACAGTAGACACTTTAAAAAAGCTTTAGGACTGACTGTATTTGGAAAGATGCATTTCTTTTTTTGAAAATCTTATTTAATCAGTTAATTTAGAATATTTTTCCATGGTTATAAGAATCATGGTCTTTCCCCCATCCCCCTCCCGTAGCCAACGCACAATTCCACTGGGTTTTACATGTGTCGCTGATCAAGACCTATTTACATATTATTAATATTTGCACTAGGGTGATCATTTAGAGTCTGCATCCCCAATCATATCTTCATCAACCCATGTGATAAAGCAGTTGTTTTTCTTCTGTGTTTCTACTCCCACAGTTCTTTCCGGATGAGGATAGTGTTCTTTCTCTTAGTCCCTCAGAATTGTTCTGGATCATTGCATTGCTGCTAGTAGAGGAGTCCATTATGTTCAATTGTGCCATAATGTATCAGTCTCTGTGTATAACCTTTCGCTCTGCATCAATTCCTGGAAGTCGTTCCACTTCACATAGAATCCCTCCAGTTCATTATTCCTTTGGACACAATAGTGTTCCATCACCAATAGATACCACAATTTGTTCATCCATTCCCCAATTGAAGGGCATCCCCTCATTTTCCAACTTTTTGCCACAAAGAGTGTGGCTATGTAAATATTCTTGTACAAGTCTTTTTCCTTATTATTTCTTTGGGGTACAAACCCATCAGTGCTATGGCTGGATCAAAAGGCAGGCAGTCTTTTAGTGCCCTTTGGCCATAGTTCCAAATTAAGATGCATTTCTTTTAAATATGTTCAAATTCAAACTTTTCCTAATGCCAGACCAATTTACAATTGCTTATCCTCAGTTATTATACATTAGTGAAGTTTTCTTTGAGATGCTAGTTTTAAATTGTTTTTTCATCTGGCTCCAGTATTCATTAGAAATGATTTACTCTCTTTTTTGGGCTTTTAAACATGAGGGCTTTTGGAGGGTAATCAATCTATTTTTCATATTTAGGTTACTACAATGGAGTTGCCTGCCCACCACCAAGCTTTTATAATCCAATCCCGTGGAAGCCTATTTACATTCCCCCATCTAAGGAAGCAAAGACTGTTACTGTGAAGAAGAGCAAAAGGCCTATGTCCAGTCAGCCTTACAGATCTTCGTCATTGTTCTTTCATAAAAACAAGGGTAATCTTTGCCTGGGTACTCTGTACAGAATACAAAGATAGTATATGGACCAAATAGCTGAAACACTAAACTACCCTCTTTTTAAATACTGGAACTATTTTTGTTACTCAGTTGTAGCTCAATATTTTGTGATGATTTATCAATTATCATTTTTGTATTTGTCAGTAGGAACCTTCAAGTTAATTAAGGGAGATATTTGCACATTTTTTTATTTTTATAAATGTTTCAAGGTTGTATGTTTGTAAAATTAGTATCTATGCAATTAAGAAATATGTTTGTATTTAACTTGCTTATAACTATTCTGTAACATCAATAAAATCAAAGATCGTTCCTATGTTCTTCCATAATGTATGTCCACAATGTATGTTTTTTGGATTTAAGATTATGTATGGCAATGTAATTAGAATAAATCTTATAATCATTTAAATTGCTTATTCCAGAGAGCTTAAAAGAATCTTTATAGGATGGCATCATATGGGAATCAGAAACTAGATTTGTTGGTGATTTTACTATTTCCCGCAAAAATTTCGTTTGAAAAAACAAACCACCAACTAGCAGTTACTATTGGCCTGAAAGCTGAGCTGAGAGTCCTGAGTTTTGTGACGAGAGATAACTCATAGTAGCGATGACAGTTATTTAGCTATTTAGAGATCAGATAGTACTTTGGAGAAAATGATCAGTTGATGATCATTTATATTTGAACTTGGCTGAAATGATATTTAGTTTCCTAAAATGATGTTGTTTTTAAAAATCTACTCCTTCAAAATCTGTGTCCCAGAATTATGCATTTTTACTGTTTAAAAGGAAATAAATACAGATCTTTTTCACAAAGTGATATAACTGATCTTATTGATAAATTGAGACCAACAAGAGTATCAAAGAGTTATTTTTTTTAAACAGCCCACAGTTTTATTAAAATTTTAAACTTTTTATCATTGTCTGATTGTTTTTTTTTTCCTTTTAGAAGACCACGGAATGAAAATTTATTGTGGCAATATAAACATCAGTAAGTTTTTGTCACAGTGATAACTATTTAAAGAATTGCTCTACAGCTCTGCCCATGTCACCCGGGCCCAAACTCTTGGTGATTTATCTTCTCAGGTGCAGCTTTTGGAAACAGAACACCTCCAATGTCTCTTAGGACTGGCAGAGCCTCCCTTGTTACCTAGCTGTGGCATTCCTGCGATCAGAAATCCACCAGCAGTCAGACAGCCTTCGGGGAAGGGTGAAAGAGGGATGGTGTGAGCAACAGGTTTAGAGGACAGAGGTCTTCTAGACTTAATCAAATGACATGGGAAAAGTGGAGACTAGAAAGCAACTCAGAACCATCTGGCTACTCCATAAATCCCCAGAATATTATGGAGATTATAAAGCCGGCCAGTGTCTCAATAATGTAAGTGTAACTTTAAAAAGCATTTGATATTAATGATCCTAAAATGTAGCATGGTGAGAGTAGCAAACTGTAGGAGTGGAGTGGGGGCAAAGCAAAATTAGGATATTTGAGAACTTTTAGATTCAGAGAGTTGATTTAGTCATTGTTATGATTTTCTGTTATTCATTAAATAAACACTTAAAAAAACCCTCAACTTCATTGTTAGAATCAATGCTGTATAAGGGCTAGGCAGTGGGGGTTAAGTGACTTGCCCAGAGTCACAACTAGGAAGGGTCTGAGATCAGATTAGACCCTAGGACCTTCTCTCCTTAGGCCTTGCTCTCACTGAGTCACAAAGTTGCCCCCTAAATAAACACTTAAAAGTCTTTCCCTACCGTGTGCACAAAAAGTGCCCAGTTCTGGAAATGGCACTAATTGTAGGTGAGATGTGATCCCTACTCTTATGGTACTTAGTCACCATAAATCTCTAAAACATCATCACATCACCATTTTACATTAACATAGCAATAGAAGAGGTAAAACAAAGTTCTGAAGGAAAATCAGTTGTGAGCCCAGGGATCAGGAAAGGCCTCGAAGAGAAGGGAAGGCTGGCTCAGAATTTGATAGGTCAGAGAGTGGGATGGCATTGGGATAGCAGAGGAAAGCTGGGCACTGGAGCCTATCAAGGGGCTGTGGCAGCTGAGAAGGGTCAGGGGAAAATTCTGAGCTGGTGAGTGACTTGGCTCTGTGCACTAGAAAGTGAAAGTGCTTTATATAGCATAAAACCCTGAATGTGAACAAAGGATTGGATATGAAAGAGGAGGGAGAGAGAGTCAAGCCTAACTCTTCCCCAAGGTTAGAAATGTGGGAGGCAGAGTGGAAGGTGGTGCCACAGGGAGCAGGAATTCACAAGGAAGAACATTCTTGGAGAAAAAGACAAGCAGGCTTTGATGTGTAGAATTTGATGGGCCTCTGGGTCATCCAGGTGGAAATAGTGTGCAGGCAGAGAGATGTGTTCAATAAAGAAGGCAAATTTGGTGGTGATTTATACAGCCGTGTGCTAGTTAAAACATGGGGCAAAGGAGATGGCCAAGAGATGGGAGAAGGAGTCGGCCAAGAATAGGACCCCTGGTGGATATGATAAAGATGGGAAGAAGAGCCAGCAAAGGCAAGAGAAAGCATTCTTAGGAAGGAGCCCCTGAAAGTGCTGAATTTTGAATCGGGTCCTAGTTTGAAATCTAAGGGTCTGCTCTTTCCTGCCTAAGTGGTTGAGTGGTATAACTTGAAATGGCCCTGGCAAGGAACAGCAAGTTGGACAGTTGCAGGATCACAGGAAATGTGGCGGGCAGTCACATGTAAGAATTCTGGAAAGGTAGGAAGTAGTTTTAAAAGGCAAACAGGATTTCATATGGAGAGAGAGCCCCAGAGGGTTGAGAATGACACCCAAGCTGGGAGCAGAGCTCATGATGTTTGAGTGATATTTCTTAGAAGACTCCAGACTGATAGTCTAACCGTGCCCATCTTTTACCCCTCCCTCTGATTAACACTGAACCAAATCTCAGCCCTTTTTATGTACTCTGAGCCAATCTTGTTTAATCAGTTATGTCCCCAACTTTGGCTTCACTTGCCTCCAAAGCCACCTTTGACTTCAAGGCTATTCAAAATTCCACTGTTTACTATTTCTCCCCCAACATCTCAACCTGTTTGTCCCAGCTCTCTCCTTTTGCTTCGAGTTTTGCCCTATGTAATCACTCCTTCCCATCCTCCTGCAGTATCCCCCTTAATCTTAACAAAGCCTCTCCTTAATTCTTTTGCCCTATCTCGTGACCATCCCATCTCTTTTCCTCCTCATCACTAAATCCTGTATCCACCTGATACCTCAATTTTGTCACTCACTCTTCTCAACCTCTTGTTTTATGGCCCTCAAAAGAGAATTTGATCCTCAATGCCAGAGCCTCCCCTGGAACTTGCCTCCAATTTACCTTGTTTCAGTCAACCCTTCTTGGCTCCTAGGTGTTAGCACGTTCTCTCTCCCATGAGATGATGTTCCTGAATGGCAGGGCCTGATTTTTTTACCTTTATTTACACCCCCAAAGCTTAGCACCAACTAGATGCTTTGGGGCAGACATAGAGAAGAGAGAGAGGGAGTCACTGGAGTTGAGGAATGGTGGAGTGGGGTTGTTATTAGAGACTTCGCAACTAAGGATGGCCACAAGGAGGACTACAGGGCATGGAGGTGGGGGGAGAAAAAGAGAGTGTGTTTTGGGGCAAGTCAATGCACAGTGTGGGTGCAGAGAGCCCTGTAAATGGTCCTGGAATGAGGAAATCATTGAGACTTGACTGAAGAAGGCTCTCCAGGTCAGTCTAGAGAGAGTAGGGAAGGCTCTTGTTGAGGGGTGGGTCAAGCATGGGCTCATTATCAACCATAGGAAGACAGAACAGCTGTTTGCCTACAAGACTTAGCACATAGGAGAGTGTAAGCCCTTGGAGAAAATCACTCAGGCCACCGGACAAGAAAGACTGGACTGGGCCATCAGAACCTGAGGCATCATGAAAAAAGCAGTTTGGTATAAGAGGGGACAGACATTAAGTGTCTCCTTTGTTCCAGCCACTACCCAAGTGCTTTAACAAATATTTGATTCTCCCAACAACCCTGGGAGGGAGAGAAGTACAAGGATGCTGGGAAAAGCCCTGGGTCTGTCAGAAGAGTCTGGGTTTGAAATATTCTCTCTGATGCTAACTTTGTTGACCACAGGCAAGTGTATTATTTCCAAAACAAAGCTTCCTGGGCTTCTGAGGAAAGTGATTTCTTTAACCCTACATACAATTATGAGTTTCTGAAATGCAACCATTATAATCCTTCAAAGAACAAAGCTGAGAATAGTTTGACAGCTTTTGATTGTCTAAGGAGCTTTCAGATATCGATTTAGAGGCATCCAAGTGACTTAGTGAATAGAGAGCCAGGCCTGGAGAAGAGAGGTCCTGGTTTCAAATGTGGCCTCTTGGCTATGTGATCCTGGGCAAGTCACTTAACTCCAATGACCAATCCCTCATTTCTCTTCTGCCCTGAAACCAATACGTTGTATCTAATCTAAGACAGAAGGTATGGGTGGTTTTTAAAAAATCAATTTAAATGAACATGCTAGCAAAATAAAATTTAAAAACTAAAATAGTCATTATAGTGGTGCCTGCCTTGGATTCTTACAACTTGGGAGGTGGAGGCTCAAAAATCCTGAGCTATTATCTGCCTATTTTATAGGGTATAAATCTCAATTTCACACTAAGGAGGGGAGATCTATCACTGGTCAGAAATGGAGCTGGTAAGAGCCTCCATTTGTGGGACAAATAATTTTAAAAAATGAAACAATTTGTTTAAGCCAATGAAATAATTTTTGGAATCCCATGGGAAAATTAACTTTGAAACTGGACAACATAATCCGACTTTTTTCTAAAATTTGATACTGAGGTGGAACATTTTATTCTTCAGATGAATTGTTGCTTCATCAGCTTGGGTATTCCTTTCACTGATGGTAAGCCTAATCAATTCCCTTATGTGTCTCTGTGGCCAGAAAAATCAGTACTTGGTGGAGCTTCTGGTGATCCTTCTGGTGATAGACTGGTCTTGGCTAGGCTAGTCTTCTGATGAGGACACATAGACTCTCGTGAGTTTAAACTTAAAAGACTCTCTAGCTTGGTATAGGACCTGCTGCTCCATTATAGTGTGATCCAACTTTTAAATAATCTAAAGTCACTTCCATGGCCTAAGAGGTATCAGAGGAAGCCTCCAATGGGTTCAGTAACTATCTCCATACAGATGGCTCCCAGACGCATGTATATAAACCCTAGTGTCTCTCTTGAACTCTGTGTCACTAACTGCCAGTTGAACATTTCCAACTGGAGGGCCTGCAGGCCTCTCAAATTCAACATGTTTCCAGGAGCAGATGGGTGGCTAGGATTGAGAGCCAGGTCTAGAGACAGGAGGTCCTGGGTTCAAATGTGGCCTCAGATACTTCCTAGCTGTGGGACCCTGGGCAAGTCACTTAACCACTTAACCCCCATTGGCTATCCCTTATCTCTTCTGCCTTGTGTAATATATAACCAGAGGGAGGTCACACACACACACTGGGGAACTGGAACTCCTCTCTTACACTTGGAACCAATAACAGCATTGTTTCTAAAACAGAAGGAAAGGGCTTAGGAAATTAAAAAAAAATTAAAATGCCCCCAAACAGAGCTTCTCTCTTCAAACTGAGGAGGCCCTTTCAGAGCTTCCATATTTGTTGAATGCATTGCTATATTCCAGTAGCCCAATTTATAACCCTGAGATCTTCCTCAGCTCTGCACTCCCTCATTTCATGTAATCACTCATTTGCCGATTCTGGTGAATTCTGTTGGCCCAGCATCTCTCCAACTCTGCCCTCTTCTCTTCACTCACACTGCTACCTCCTTCATTTGGTCCCTTATTATCTCCCTCATTAGAATGTTGGTTTCTTGATGCCAGGGACTGTTTCATTCCTGTTTTCAATGCCTAACACAGTACTTGGCATATAGTGGGCATTTAATAAGTGCTGTTGATTTGATTTACTTTATCCAAGATCAAAAGTTCTTAACCTGAAGACCCTGCACTTGGAAAAAATTGATCAAATCTGGCCTCAGACACTTCCAAGCTATGTGACCTTGGGCAAGTCACTTAACCCCAACTGCCTAACCCTCATTGCTCTTTTGTCTTAGAATCAACACTTAGTAACATTATGATTAAGACAGTTTTTTTTAATGGATATTTCAATGAAATTGATCATCTTTGTCATCCAATGTATTTAAGCATTTAAAAACATTATTCTGAGGTGTATAGCTTTCACCAAACTGCCAAAGGGGTTGTAGAACACACACAAAAAGCTAAGAATTACTGGTCTATGTAAATAATGGCTGGCAATTAACACTTTACAAATATATGATCCTCACAACAACCCTGGGAGGTAAGTGCTATTATCATATCATCCTCATTTTAAGTATGAGGAAACTGAGGCAAACAGTTTAGTGACTTGCCCAGAGTCACACCTAATAAGTGTCAGAGGGAGAGTTTGAATGAAAAATATTCAAGAGAGCAGTGGGGTAAGAATATCATTTATTGATTAGGCTAGCATTTAACCAATAAATTAATAAATAAAACAAATAAATTAATGATCAAAGACCAGGAAGTTCCTTCATAGTGATCTATAAATACATTTTGGGGAGCTCATTATACTTCCCTTTCCTTGAATATCCAGACATCTTTAATTGGTAAGTAGCTAATGAGGAGATGGACTTGGCAACCTCAACTCCTCCATCCTTTCTTCATCCCAAGAGAGGTGGATCTTTGCCTAAATAAGAAAAATACCAGGCACACCCTTTCACCAGCCACCCCCTACTTCTAGAATGGATCAAAGTTCAACATGGTAGCTGGGCTCTGCTTTTAACCCTTTCAAGGTCTTATCAAAAGACCAAAAGTTCCAGCCCAATTTGATGGCTTGGGCAGCTGGGAGAAATCTTAGCTTGGCTGTTCCAGCCTGCCCTTGGGAGGGCAGACTAAGGAGAAAATGATTTCCTGTAGAAATATTACTTATAACTAATATGATCCAATATTAATTTTCTTCACAGGTAATGATGGGAGAAGACAATTAGAAAAGAAGGAACTTATGGCTCCTAAAGAACCAGTCTCTGTTAAAGTTCACAGCTGAGTCAACTTTCCAGCTCAACTCCCAAAATGCCTAGAAGAGGAAGCCTCGAGATCCAGTTCAGATAGAGAGCCCTTCACTCTTCCTCAGACCATGGTTTGCCTTCTCAAAGACAGAAGGGCCACAATTAAGGACAAAGCCAACTAAAGAAGATCTGAGTTGTGGAGGATACAAAGGGCGAATGATCCTTTCACTGATGAAATCCTTTAATTGGGAGCTCTCCCTGGTGCTATTAAAATTATGGCCTCTTGACTGCAAAACTATAGGGGAAGCGTGACCAGAGCTTTGTTTCCAGGGGTCAGTGTCCAATGGAGGAAAGTGAGGTGGGCAGCTATTAAATGATTTTCCCAGACTTGCTGCATTCCTAATCAGTATCTGAAGCCAGATTTGAACCCAGAATTTCCTCACTCCAGGTCCAACGCTTTATCCACTAGGCCTGGGAACCTGATGGAAAATATCATGAAACTGGCCTAGACCATTTGGGTAATCCACATGTACATCCTTAATAATTAAGATTCAGTTGTCTTTTTAATAACCCTTGCTTTTTTAGCAGTGTTCTGGTAGTGCCTCAACGCCGTGATAAATCAGAATTTGGGATCATAGCTATAGAACAGTGTCCATGAAGTATTGGCATGCGTGCCCAGGTGGCACTCAGGAAGCTTCTCCATTCCCTCTTCCAGAGGCTGAGGACATTTTGTGCATGCACCGCCCCTCTGCCCAGTTGCCTAAAGCGGGCACTTCCTCCCTCTGCTCTTTGGGGTAATGCTAGGGGCTCACAAGCAGCTTGAAGTTGCAGTTTGGGCACTTGAATTTGAAAACTTTTGCCTACTCTGCCATAGGGCATCATCTGGTTCAAAATCTGAGAAAAGAGAATTGACTGATTGAATAAATTGAAGCCCCAAGAGGTTACCTGAACTTATTCAGAGTCATTTTGTCAGTGCTGGAATTTGAACCCAGGTCTTTTCCCCCAAGTCCAGTGTCCCAAGCTCCCTGTACCCAGTCAAAAAGAATTATTTCTCAAAGCAGAGCCATAAGTGAAAAAATATTGTTATTGTGTCATTTCCATTTATTCATGACCCCATTTGGGATTTCTTGACCAAGATACTGGAGTGGTTTGTCATTTCCTTCTCCAGCTCATTTTACATATGGAGAAACTGAGGCACACAGGATTAAATGACTTACTCAGGGTCACAGAGCTAGTAAATGAGGAAGGATTTGAATTCATGATGAGAGATGAGTCTTTTTGACTCCAAGCTTGGTGCTCTATCTACTGTCCCACCTAGGTGCCTAAGTGAAAAAGTAGTGCCAGGAAAATCGCTATTTTGCTCCAATCAATTTTTTGAGTCATTTTTGACCCAAAGAGAAAGGTCCAGATGAATGTTTGAAAATGTTGGTCCAAATTTTCATGGTATTTTATTTTCCTTCTGTGGTAATGCAATAATTCAGTTTGAATATAACAAGAGGAAAAGACTGACTTTTTGCCAGCCAGAATGTTTATATGATCCTAGATTTTAAAGCTAGTGGAGTCCTTAAAGACCAACGCTAATCCAGTCCCTAGCCCACCAGTTAACAGATGAGGAAAATGAGGATCACAAAGGTTGAATGACTTGCCTAAGGTAGGTCGCACAGAAAGAAAATGACAATTAGAATGGAAATCAGATCTTGAATGGCAAATCTAGAACTCCATTGCTTCATACCACCATGTTTAAAATCAATCATAAATATTCCTCAAAGAGCCTCTTTGAAAAAAAGGTCTTTACCTTCTATGTAGTCTGTGGTAGAGTGAAATAATGAGTGAGGCCAAGGAAGGCAAGATAGATCGTGAGTGCATATTGGCCACATTTCACTCAAAATACTTCTTTTGCTGAACAGAGAAGAAAAGTATTGATTAGATTTTTTTTTGGCAGGAGATCAACCCCATAGAAAAATGCCCTGGTATAATGAAATCCAGATTATTCATGTGGAAAGGAGCAATAATTTCTTTTCAGATTGCCTAGAGGTGGGGGACATTCCTTTTCTCTACCATTCCTTCATCAACTTAAAAAAAAAGATAAAATATTCAGGTTAAGGAATACTGGTATCCTTTCTCATTAACTTACCCTCTATATGTGAGATTACCAAATTCTTCAATAAACTTTTTGCAAAATGCTAGTATTCTTAGGTAGCACCAGCCTGGGAACCCCCTACCTGCAGTGGATGAAAAGGGTATCCTTCCTCTAGAATACAAAATCTGGTGATTCTGGAGAAGGACTGGCTTAGTTCCTTTTTGTGTCCCAGATTCTGCAACCCTGGGACAGATAGCTGAGTTTCAAGGCTTTATGTTAGTTTTCCTCTTGCACCTGATCCCTTTTTGTATCTCTTCTAGTTGCTCTACATTATTAAAATATTTTTTAAAGTATTGAACAGAAATTTTGGAATCTGCTTTAGATACATGAGAAAGTTGCAATATAAAAAAGTTACAAAACCTGGGATCTGTGAGAGTTGCACAATGTTACAATCTGTCATTAAGCATTGTCTTTATATGCACATCTGGACTAAATTATAGTTGGCATTCCTGAGTCTTCTGGAGAAATGTGCCTTGCTGAAATGGCATAGCTGTTAGAGGGTTAGGTGAGGGTGGGAGAGAGGGTTGGAGGAGCTCCTAATCCTTAACTTTATAATTGCTTTCTGCCCTATTTATGCTTCAAGGGGCAGTCAAAGCTCCAATTCCTTGAAGTCTGGACCACAGCAGCCCACAGCGTGCCCTTCTGGAATCCTTTTAACTCCTCTGGTAGTGTCTGTACCACTCATTTGGCACTTAGCATCAAATGTCTTGTATGTATTGTTTAGCTTTTCATGTGTGCATTCATTCACCCTTTATGGGGCAGAGCCCTATATGTTAGGTGATGAGGGACAGAAATCATAGTGCCAACCCTCAAAAAGCTTATATTCCACTAAAATAGGTTTAGAGCTGGAAGGGCATTAGGTAAACCTAGAGAAATGGAGTAACTTGCCCACGGTCACCAAGGGAACCAGTCAGAATTTGAACCTAAGTACATTTAATCTAGATTTATTTCTTTTTCTGTTATAGCAGAAGTATACAATCAGTTAATCAGCAAACATTTACTAAGTGCCTATTATTTACAGGTCCAGTTTTAGGTATTGGGCATACCAAGACAAAAAACAAATAGTCTCTGCCCTCAAGGAAAGTACATTCAATCAGAGGAAATTACATCTACACGTATAAGTAAATACATGATAATTTGAGGAAGGAAAGGCCATTAAAAGGTCACTGGAAAAAAGAATGAGGAAGACTTAATAGAGTTGGATCCTGAAAAAAGATAAGGATTTTGAGAACTAGAAGTGAGGCCCATTATCTAGGAACTGAGGCTAACTATTATGAAGGTGTGGAGCTGAGAGAAGATGGAATGTTAAACTTGGTAAATGCCTAATAGTCTAGTTTTTCTGGAAAATAAAATTCTTGAAAGGCAATATGGTAGAATAAGACTGGAAAGAGAGAAAGGAGCCAGATTGGGAACCCTAAAGACTTGGCTGAAGAAGTTTTCAATTTATCCTATTAGTAAGAGCTTTTGAGCAAAGGAGTGATGGGGTCAGATATTGGTTATTTTGGCAACTATGTGGAGGATAGATTTGAGAGGAGAGAGACTGAAGACAGTGGAGACCTGTTAGGAGGTTACTGCAACAGGTCTTGGTGAAGAGAGGTGATAAGAATAGTATGAATAGAACAAAGAGGACAGATCAATAGAATCTGGTAATTAATTGGATTCAGAAGGTAAGGAAAAGAGAACATTGACTCCAAACTTTGGATGCCAAAGTTACATGCTTGGGTTCCTGGAAGGATGGGAATCCCAAAAGAAATTAAGAAGTTTGGAAGTTTAGGAGTTTCACTTTGGACAGGTCAGGTTTGAGATAGTGGGAGATCAAGTAGATTTTTGTCCAATGGATCTGTAATGGAAATATATGTCAAAAGAGAAATTAAGACTGAGAGTCATCTGTGTTGAGATGATAATTGAAGCCAGGAGAGTGAATCTGATAACTAAGGTGAGAATGCTAAGGGAGAAGAGGAGAAGTCAGTCTGACTAACTCAATGGGTTGCCTATTTTATTGGATGTACTACAGTATAAGTAAGATGTTTTTTCATATAATTATTCCCCCTCTAGTTCAGCCTTCTTCAAATAACTGTGGATTTTACTGAGAATTTTTTTGTAGTGTTCTTGATGTCAAACAATTAGGACAAAGACATCTATGAATAAGAGCATCTGGAGTACTTTACTATCTAAATGAGATACTTCTACTTGTATTCTGGGTAGGACATTCTCTACAAAATTTAGAGATGCACATATCTTCCTGACTTAAATCTCATTTATTTATTTATTTGTTTATTTAAAAAACCCTTACCTTCTTGGAGTCAATACTGTGTGTTGGTTCCAAGGCAGAAGAGTGGTAAGGGCTAGGCAATGGTGGTTAAATGACTTGTCCAGGGTCACACAGCTGGGAAGTGTCTGAGGCCAGATTTGAACTCAGGACCTCCCATCTCTAGGCTTGGATCTCAATCCACTGAGCCATACAGCTGCCCCCTAAATCTCACTTAAAACATTAGTTCTGAGTATATTTTTGAACAAAGTTATTCACATAATTACACTTGTCACAAAATATTAAATAATAATATATACATAGGAAACAACTTGTTTAAGGAGACCTTTCCACCTTGTATTTTGTTTTGCTGAGGCAATAATCTATTGTGCTTATTTTTATGTATCTGAATAATAAATCAGACATTTATATAGCTCTACTGTTTACAAAGCCCTTTTCCTTAAACTACTCTGGCGAGGGTAGTTAAGGCAAGAGAGATTGTCCATATTTTACAGATGAGGCAGCTGAGGTCAAGATATTAAAAGACGCACCCAAAGAAACACATCCAGCAGGTATCACTGCTGAGATGTGAACCTGGGTCTTCTTTTCTTCTGGTTTTTATGGGAGTAAATCAGTGGGAAAAATACAGAAGAACTTGAGGGATGAGGACTTAAGCAATATGTACATTCATTAATATTCTAATTTAGAAGAAATACTTCAGTTATAAGTTATACAACAATTTATTCAGTTCTATTTTTCCTTTTTGTTTATCTTTGTTAGTTTTTTCTAGTTCTAAGATAAGAACTTTGATGTGTCCTATCTTGTTACTATATCTTTTTTTCAATTCAGTTAACTTTTCTTTTGTGAATTTAGATTCTATGTCATTTTGTACACATATGTTTAGCATTTGTAGTGGCCAATAATTTGTTTCCTTTAACACGGTGTTTCCCTGTTAATCTCTATTGATAATATGAATTCTATTTTTGCTTTTGCATGATTGTGACACCTTTTCTGAGTTCACTTGATATGGAGGAAATTTTTTTCAATACTGTAATAGACATTTGTTTCTATTTTTGGATGTGATTCACATGTTACAGACTAAACTTATTGAGTTTTGTCCATTTCTCTTGTTTTACTGAATTGTTTAATCAATTCACATCTAAAATCATGGTTGTATAGTTTTCAGCTTTTCTCCACTTGTTCCTTTTATGCTGAATTTTAAAATCTTCCCCTTTTTAGGCATTACTTTGTCTCGGCAATTAGTTTTATGTAATATGCTTTGACACTAGTCTATTCCCATAGGATCCCCTTTTTTTCCCTTGCCTGGGTCTGAAATTTTAAAATTTATTTAAATTGTTCATTTATCTTTCTCATATATTCAGATTTACTCCCTTTTTTTGACCCTTCTCTTTTGTTTCTCCATTAGGCTAGTAGTTAAAAACTTTTCATTTCTTCCGATTCAGCTTTAATAACTTGACTGGACTTATTTCCTAAATTTTTCTTCCTTTTGTCCTTTTTCTATTTCTCTTTCTTTCTAGTTTATTCTGAATTTTATTTTCTAGTTCACAATTGAACTGAATTAAAAGAAGGAATAGGGTTGAAGAATGAAAAGGGCTTAAGTAATATGTATATTATTAATTTCTTTTTTATTTACCTTCTTTATTTCTTTTTCTCTTTATGTTCCTTGTCCTATGGAAGCAACTGAAGAAAGAAGAAGGAAGGGTGGGTTAATAGAGGATGAATAAAGAAGCAATGGCCTAATCCTGTGAGAATACTCTCAGAATGAGTTGAGGTTGAATAAAAGCTAGGGACATAATAATTTACAGATAAATTGTGTAACAAAAGGACCAAAGAAGTGATAGAGATGAACAAAGCTTGTGAAGGGTGTGGTAATGGTGGGAGTAGTGAGAAGGATTATTTCTCTTTTGCTTTCCAAAGACTGGGATTTAGATTAGAAGCAACAGAACAAAAATGGCTAACAAGCAGGTGAATACTTACTAGAACTAGGGAACTAGGAAGAGTACTACCGGTAATGAGCTCAAGTTGCCAGACCCAGATGAACTCCAGTCTTGGGTAATGAATGAACCTAGATCACGGGTTCTTTTTTTGAAATTCAAAGATATTTTACTTTTTTCTAATTACATGAAATAATTTTCAACACATGTTTTCTGAAATTACAAAGTCCAAATTTTCTTCCTCTCTCTATTCCCTCCCCCTTTCTGAGATAGTAAGCAATTTGATCTGGATTATGCATACATTATCATACAAAGCATTTGCCCATATTGGTCATTAATGTAAGAGAATAGTCATATAAAACCAAAACCCCAAATAAAAGTGTAAATAAACTAATGTGGATGATAGTATGCTTTGATGTGCATCTGACTCTGAGAGTTCTTTCTCTGGAGGTGGAGAGTATTCTTTGTCATAAGTTCTTGGGCATTGTCCCAGATCATTGTATTGCTGAGAATAGCTAGGTCTTTCACAGATGAAATCAGGGGTTCTTAACCTTTTGTGGTATCATGGTCTCCTTTTGGTACAATAAAGTGAAGACTATGTACAAATGGAAAATTAAGATGAAGATGGAAAGCAAGGGTTAAAAAAAGACTATGGACAAATTCTAGAAAACATTCTTCTAAACATTTTTGTTTTTAAACTCATAAGGTAGAATACACAAAATTACCAAAAAATGACAAATAATAGTAAAATTAAAGAAAAAAAACTCCACCAAGTTCAGGAATGCTGAATTGAGAATCCCTGAATTAGAGGATTTCATTATTAAACCATTGTCAATGATTTTGGAAATATTGTTGAGAATAATATAGTTTCTGGAGAAAAGCATGTAGTGCTCTGATTTTTCCCCAAAGTTAAAGAGAATGGAATCAGCACAAGTCAATGAATTTGATTTTGATTCCTTGCGAAATTCTAGAAAGCTCTTTTAAGGAGTCTCCTAGATTGTTGGAAAGGAAACAGTGATTATAGATATCAATAAAAATAAATTATGTCAGACTGACCGTGTGTGTGTGTGTGTGTGTGTGTGTGTGTGTGTGTGTATGTGTATGAGTGTGTGTGTTACTAAGGCTGACAGAACAGGGGAAAGTTACATGTATTAGGATTTACCTAGCCTTTAGTGAAATCTCTCAAACTATTCCTTTGAAAAACATGGAGACTTTGGATGATAGAGTGAAGGGAGTTGAAAACTGATTGGAGAACCCAGATCCAGAGAAGTGATTAATAATTTGATTTCACCTGGAAGGAGCACTCCAATGCAGGCCAGCTTAGACTTAATGTAAGGAGACCCCCTGACAATTAGAAATATAGAATGTAGGGGAAGCTACATGTGGCTCAGTGGATGGAGAGCTGGAGCTGGAGATAGGAGGTCCCATGTTCAAATCTGACCTCAGATACTTCTTAGTTGTATGACCCTGGGCAAGTCACTTAACTCCCTGCCTTGTCCTTAGCACTCTTCTTCTTTAGAACCAACACATTGTATTGATCCTGAGATGGAAGATAGATAAGACTTATATATATATATATATATGTGTGTGTGTGTGTGTGTGTGTGTGTGTGTGTGTATTTTTATTTATTTCCCCCCCCCAAAAATTGTGAGTTTATTTTTATTTGGAAGTGAAATTAGAACTTTTAACTATTAATACAAATGTCAAGATACTACAGAAAACATCCATGAGTAGGATTTTTTTTAATCACTTGTTGAATTGTTCACAAACATTTCCTACATAATCCAACATACAACAGAGAAATGGTACATTTTACTTTCAAATCTGCATACAATGGAAAAACAAGTATGTATGTATATATATATATATATATTTTTTTTTTGTACAAAGTTTAACTAGTATATAAATATAATGAGTTGCCTCAATAGGTGAAGTTCCCAGTATTTTAGTGCCTTCAATTGAATGACCACAGGGGATTCTTGTTCAGGTATGGATTTGGACTAGGTGGCCTCTGAGAATTTCCAGCTTTAAGACTCGTGGGTCCCAGTCCGTTCCTCTCTTTCCATTTGGCCATGGGGATCCAGAATTTCCTAACCAACTGCTGAAGAATATATCATTTTAAACAATACATTCCTTTTCTTTTTGTATCAATAAGTTAGGCTACTTTAAAAATATTTGGTTTCATTTCAATATGCTTAATCAAGAGTACAAAATAACTCCCTACACAACTCTTCTTGGTTTATGACATGATCAAGTCATTGAAATATGTAACTAAGGTGCAATCAATGGAAATCACCGTCATTGGAGTGAAGGGGACCTATTTGCACTCGGAGTAATAACAGTTGATATTTAGAGAGCACTTGAATCTTCAGTTTAATTCCTATCTTTTTAATGCTGACTGAGTCTGCCATGGTATATACTGGGATTGGGGGTAAAGGAGAAGGGGATAAAGACAAACACATCTGAATAAGTGTCTGGCCTCCAGGAATGACATTCTTTGACAGTTTGTTTTCTTCTTTGAGTTCTTTTACGTTCCTAGCTAAAAAGATGAGGAACCTGAGAATTATTGTGCTTTAACATAGAGTTAAAGCACTGAAAAAAACCAGTTCTATGAGTACTAAGGCTCTAGATTGATAATAAAAATGTAATACTTTTTGAGAGACAGAAGGCACCAGTGGAAAATGATTGCAACCTAATCAACTCCCAGCTTAGATGAATGGTTCTTCTACTCTTAACAGTGCCCTGTTATTGTGTTGGTCCAATGAAACGTAGTGTTGGGCTTTTCAAGGTATTGCATTCAAAGAATGCAGGCTTTTGTGGCCAAGGCTAAAATAAACAAACCATTAATAAGTTATCCAGTGGGATAAGGAAATGATCACACACCCGAAGTGGCCTGGTACATTTCTGGCTGCCACCCCAAAGTAGGGAAATCCATACAGTGAGTCCCTTCAGGAAATCCTTCCATGGTCAACAATTGCAAGGTTGAGGGTCTTGCTGGCAGATCCATCTTGCAAATCTTATGCCAGAGCTAGAGCAGGGCACCTGTGTTCCCTTCCTGATTCTACCTTCCCATAGCTCCCTTGTCTGGCCCATGCTTAGAGATTAGATAAGATTCCTAACCTTCGACTTTATCCTTATTTTTTTGTGCTAGTCTATGTGTAAAATTGCCCTTTAGTCTTTTTTTTAAACCCTTCAGATCCATCTTAAAATCAATATTCAGTATTGGTTCCACGGCAGAAAAGCAGACAATGGGAATTAAGTGACTTGCTCAAGGTCACATAGTTAAGAAATGTCTGAGGCCAAATTTGAACCCTGTGGATATCCCATCTCTAGACCTGACTCTCAGTCCACCGAGCCACCTAGCTGCCCCTGTCTGTTAGTTCTATAATCTTTGGAAATTTTACAGTCCTATGAAATTTTAAAGAATAACCCCTCTGTTTAAATATAAAATAAACATGTCAGGATTATAAAAACTAAGATTTAAGTTACTATCAATAACTCTAAGTATTAATTTTATAAAGTTTATTAATAATCACTTGAAGTACAAGAATTAAAAAAAAAAGAAATAGAAGTTCAAAGTCTAATTTTCTAACTAAAATAAGACCATATGTGTAAATTCTCCTGCCTGGCTGAAAGCCAGCTTCACCAGCTACTTAAGGAAAGAGAGAGAGAGAGAGAGACAGAGACAGAGACAGAGACAGAGAGACAGAGACAGAGACAGACAGACAGACAGAGAGAGAGAGAGAGAGAGAGAGGTGGGGTCACACCAAAACTTTATCCTCCCTATGTATGCAAGCAGTGTTCTCACTCAGGGTGAGCATGCAAATGGGATGCTGGGTAAGAGAGTCCTGGGAAGCAAATTCTATCCACACAAATCATAGATTGAGAACTGGAAGGACCTTAGTCCAATCACCTCATTTCATAGATGAAGAAACTGAGTCACAGAGAAGGCAAGAGGCTTTATTCAATCAACAAATATTTGTTTTTTATTAAGTTTAAAAATTTTCCAGATTACATATTAGCACAAGTTTCAATAATTGTCTTCTGACATTAATCAGCAAATATTTAAGTATTTGCTTTGTATAAAGCATTCTGCCAGCTGTTGGGGTTGCATGGAAGAATAAGACATCATCCTATCTTAGGGAGTTTGCAGTTTAGTCAGGGAGGCTAATGTGATGTTGTGGCAATGATTATGTATTTGGAATCCATGAAGTCATGAATTCCAATCCTATTTCTGAAACTTACACCATCTATGTAACTATGGGAGTGAAGTGGTAGGCCATTGCTGGGACTCTAAGGGGCCCCACAGATCATTTCTGGCATGGATAAGGTTCCTTTCTCCCATTCATATGGCACAGCCAGCCAACTTCAGGCTCTTAGCTCTTCTCTTCTGTCAGTCAGTCAAGAAGCATCATCATGTGCTCACCACATGCCAAGCAGTGTTTCAAGCACTGGGGATGGAAGGAAAGGTTCAAAAACAAAAAAAATACATGCCCCAAACAGTCCCTGCCCTCAAGGGCCATCATCCACTGATAGAGACAAAACATAAATAATTAGAGCAGACCTAGACAATCCAGAACCTCCTATCTCCAGGCTTGGCTCTCTATCCACTGAGCCACTGAGCTGTCCCAATTCTTATCTTTTTTCAAGACTCAGTCATATGTCTTCCTCTATGAAGCCTCCCCCTAAATCACTTCCCCTCTCTCTCCTAGTTCTAGAGCTCTTCATACTCCCTTTTGGCACCTTTTCCTCCCTCTTGTGTTGAAGGCTGTTGGTAGAAGGTTAAGACTATCATTTTTATTTTGGTGCTCCTGGTACCTAGCATAATCCCTTGTATGCTGTAGAAACTTAATAAATGTTATCACTAGGAAAAATGTGAGTCAAAAATGGTGAGGAGAAGAAAGGAGAAAGAAGGCAGGATTATGATGATACTCAGCATGGGTTTGACCATTCTGTTTATTCCATTCTGGGGGGCAAAAAAAGAGAACTTAAAAAATTTTTTTATAATTGTATGTTCAATATATGTTCAAAACTGGCCTCAGACACTTAATTAGGTATATGACCCTGGACAAACCACGTACCCCTGTTTGCCTCAGTTTCCGAATCTGAAAAATGAGTCAGAAAAGGAAATGGCAGACCACTCCAGTATCTTTGCCAAAAAAAAAAGGAAGATCCCAAAGTAAGGACATGATTGAATAACATCAACTGTTCAATAGAATTCGTTTCCTTTTTATTCCTTTATATTTTCTTTTATCATCAGTCTAAGAAGGAACCCATAATTTTCACTAGACTACCAAGGGAAGTCTGACACACACACAAAGATTAAGAATCCCTGACTATGAGCATTGAGAAATGAATGGAGCACATATGAAAATGTTTACTTGCTTCAAATCTCAGATTAGAAAACTGAGTGCTTAACCCTTTCATGCCAAGAAATAGCGTTAGTCTAGTTTCGTACCAACCTGACAAGAAATCCCATTATTTAAAAGAACTCATTTTGCTCAGTCCCCTAGTTTTTAGAAGATCATATTCAGATTACTGGATTTCCCAGGGAAGGACAAAGGAGTGATGATTTGCAAACCAATTCCAACTGGGATGAACTCCATCAGTGAAACCACATGACAGAGTAGATTATCTCTGCTGCTGTGAAAATAACAAAGATGGCAGCCACAAGCTTGGCTTGTGTATTACACAACAACTCCCTACACACACACACACACACACACACACACACACACACACACACACACACACACACACACTCCTTCCCCACTTTTCTCTTACACAGAACTTTTTCTTTTTCAAAGTAGTTGACAGTCCATTTGTTAAATTTATGTTTCTCTGCTAACCATATGAACTATTTTTGCTTCTGAATTAGTTAAATTGGCCCACTTTGAAATGGGTAATCTGTGGAATGGGCTGCCCTCTTTCATGATAGGCCAGAACCAACAAATCTCTTTCAAAACTCCCAACTTTTGTTATTTCAGGTGGTAGGGGTATGTTGTTCTTACATGAAGATTATAGAGTTCCTCCAACAGAACTTCAAAGCATGATTTTAGAATTAAAACGTTAAACAGATTAAAAGGACATTCAATATTAATGATCATGTTGGTAGTAAAAGATGCAATTGCCATTGGTCATCTTTTCCTTTTCCTATTTGTAGCCTGATTAGACTTTTCACAGTATTTCCAAAAACAAGTACAGGAACTTGCAAGCTTAAGGATAGATTCTCTCTTTAGGAGAAATCTCATTATAAAGGTTCTAGAAACAGAAAGTTCTTTTAAATCCTTCAGAATAATAATTAGGACACATTTTTCTGACAGGGCTTTCCATTTGACATTGGCTATTGTCCACTATAATTCTGTAAAAACGGTAGTAAATCTCCACTCTACAACTGGGGAAACTGAGGTTGGGAAAGATTAAGTCACTTAATATTGGGGTATTTGGGTGGTATAGTGGATAGAACATTGGTTCTGGAATCAGTGAGAGACCTGCATTCAAATCCAGTCTTAGACACTTACTGGCTGTGTGACCTTGGCCAAGTCCCTACTTTTTGCCTGCCTCAACTTCCTAATTTTTAAAGTGGGGGGCATCTATATCCAAGGGGTGGTGTGAAGGTAAAATAAAAATATTTTTAAAGCACTTTGCAAAGCACAGAGCATCATATCAATTGAAGGAATTGTTATTATGCTAGCTATAGAACATCATAGCTCACTTTTACATGACTCTTTATGTATTTATTTATTGTACTTACATATAATATTTCATTTAAGCCCCACAAAATTTCTATAAGTCAGGTGCTATTTTTTTTATCACTATAGAGAACAATTGAATTGTCCAGTGAATTGAAGTGATTTGCCCAGGTCCCACAGCTGGTAAGTGAGAGATAAAGAGTTTGAATTCCAATCTTCCTTACTTCCAGTTCAGCACTTGATCCCCTTTGCCATAGTGTGTCCATGATTACAGGTGGTCACCCAGGTACTCGTAAGGGACAGGTAGCATTCCAGCGAAGGTGCAAAAACCAACGTCCCTTTCTTGCTGTTGCTGGGTAGAAAAATTCTTTTTTCCAATCTACTCTGTGGGGAAAATGGAAGGATGCTATGCTCACTTGGGCATGTGTACTCATTTTGTTTTATCATGGCCTTAATGACCCATTTCTGTCCAGATGAGATGGTCTTCTGTTCTGGAGTGATTCCATGCCTGGGAGTATTAGCATGGGAAGCAACTGAATATCTTGGTTTGAATGAAGTCCAGATGGTTCTGTTCTCCCCTACTGCCTTAAAGATGGGGGGTATGGGGAGGAGAATAAATCAATCAAGATAGGTAAATTGCCATTCAAGGCCCCTGCAATTGGCATCTCAGTCCATTGGTTGGAACCTGGCAAGTGGACTCTGGGGGATCCAGAGGGCAGGACCTTGTGGGCTTACATCTGGTACATGATTTTCCAACCTTAAATCACAATATAAATGTCAGCAGCTATTAATCTTATTATTTTTATGACATTGAATTGTGTTATTCAGTCCATTTCACATCAGCTGTCTTGTGCTATCTTGATAAATATCTTTTGACATTATCATTGATTTTGAATTTCTGGGAATGTGGATTTTTTTTAACCTTACCTTCTGTTTTTGAATCAATACTGTGTATTGGTTCCAAGGCAGAAGTGGGATAAGGGCTAGGCAACTAGGCAATGGGGATTAAGCGACTTGCTAGGGGTCATTCAGCTGGGAAGTATCTGAGGACCTCCATCTATTGTACCACGCAGATGCTCCTGGAAATTTGGATTTAAAGGTGTTTTTAAAGTATCTTTGATTAGGATATGAAATCATTATAGTGACTCAGGTTTTTTTTTTATCTTTCAAAGGGACTTTGACAATCATTTCATCCAATTCCTTCATTTTTACAGAGAAGTATTTTTTAAATTTGGAAATTTTTATTTAATTAATTAATTTAGAATATTTTCCCTTGGTTACAAGATTCATGTTCTTTCCTTCCCCTCTCTGCAACCCCCTCACAGAGCTGACATTCAATTCCACTGTGTTTTACATGTGTCATTGATCAAGACTTATTTCCATGTTATTAATAATAATATTAATAAAGTCTACAACCCCAATCATATCCCCATTGACCCATGTGCTCAAGCAGTTGTTTTCCTTCTGTGTTTCTACTCCCACAGTTCTTTCTCTGGATTTGCATAGCATTCTTTCTCATAAGTCCCTCAGAATTGTCCTGGATCATTGTACTACTGCTAGTAGAGAAGTCCATTACATTTGATTGTACCACAGTGTATCAGTCTCTGTACAATGTTCTCCTGGTTCTGCTCCTTTCACTCTGCATCAATTCCTGGAGGTCGCTCCAGTTCCCATGGAATTCCTCCAGTTCATTATTCCTTTAAGCACAATAGTATTCCATCATCAATAGATTCCACAATTTGTTCAGCCATTCCCCAATCAAAGGGCATCCCCTCATTTTCCAATTTTGTTTTGTCACCACAAAGAGAGCAGCTGTGAATATTCTTGTTCAAGTCTTTTTCCTTATTATCTGTTTGGGGTATAAACCCAGCAGTGCTATGACTGGATCAAAGGACAGATAGTCTTTTAGAGCCCTTTGGGCATAGTACCAAATTTCCATCCAGAATGATTGAATCAATTCACAACTCCACCAACAATGCATTAATGTCCCAATTTTTGCCATATCCCCTCCAGCATTCATTACTTTCCAGAGGAGTATTTTTAATTAAAGATATATTCCCATTTAAAGCCATTGATCCACAGCTTGAAAACATGACTTTAGGGGAAATAGCATTTCTGGGAGAAGTTAGCTCTATAGTGATAATGCTATAAACCAAAGATATATTCTGGGTCCAATGATATTTGAATTAAAACACTTAAAAATAAGTGTTCACAGAGAACTAGTGTTTATGATAGAATGGTAGAGCTGAACTGGACAGGATTATTTGTATACACTAATACTCCAGAGGTTTGGATCTGACAGTCTATGCCATCTGAGGGAGCCCAGGGGTTTACATCTGGCATCTGAAGAAATTCAAAAGGCAGTTGAATTGGCTGGCTTGAACACAAGAAATAAAAATACAGCTAAAAGGGACAAGTCCTGTCTAGTTCTGTTCAGCCTCTTAGGGATCCATTATTCCAATCTACAGCCAACCACAAATTCCTCTAACAACACCCCTGAAGAGATCATGCAGCCTTTCCCTGAATACTTAATTTGATGAGAAACTCAATGTCTTCCAATGGAATCCATGCTCCTTTTGTTGTTAGGAAATTCTTCCTTGTAGCTCTCTCCTATCTTTCCAGGCTTTTTATACTTTACTTCCCAAAACATTGTCTTCAATCTGGAGACATTTCCTCAAAACAAGATATCCCATCTCTCAGCTCTGGGCATTTTCTCTAACTATCTCTCATGGATGGGTCTCCCTCCTTCCTCCACTCTGTCTCTTGGCTTCCTTTAAGTTCCAACTAAAATCTCATCTTCTGCAGGAAGCCTTCCCCAACCCCTCAATTCCAATGACTCCCCTCTGTTACTTATTTCTTATTTATCTTAAATATATAGTTTTGCTTGTTTGCATGTTGTCTCCTGTGTGAGCTCTTTGAAGGGAGGAATTGTTTTTCTTACCTCTTTCTCCAGAACTTATTATTTGATTGTTAGTATTTAGCCATCCTTGGCTTCTCTACAGTTTCTACCCATTGCTTCTTTCTCCTGGGATCAAGTTGAAAAGTCTAATCCTATCCCATCATGCTAGCCCTTCAAATACTTAAATACAACAATTGTCACTCTTCCCTCCCCATCAATTCTTTCTGTTTTCCAAGATCTCTGATCTAAACATTCCTATTCCTTCAACCACTTCCATATAACTTCTCCCTCCCCTCCATCGTCAGCTTCCTATGGATGTACTTCAACACTGGTGTGAATTTTAAAATCTCCATCTTGCTTGGTCTATCACCCAAAATTGTGCACACCCACACTACATGGGCATGTACTAGTCAATGACAAATCAGAAATAACTAACTGCCCACCTGGGCTGTCCTAAGCCAAGCTTGAGCCACCATTGGCACTTGTGAGGCACAGGAAGTGAGGTAGGGAACAGCCTCTGGAATTTGCTCACTTCCTGTGGACAGGGCTAGATGCAAGGTCGTGCTAAGAGCTTGAGGAGGGAAGAGGCCCACAGACAGCTTCCCTTCAGATTGGTCACGTGAGTCAAGGACTGATTCCTTCCCAACCTTGGTCCTTTGGGCCTAAACTCCCTCTGGCTCTCTGCCAGAAGGTTGAGCTAACCTTGTTCCCTTTCCTCCTTTCTCCTTCTTTCCCTCTCCTTTTCTTACCTCCGTTGTGATTAAACCACCATAAATTCTATTCTGACTTGAGTGTTTCATTCTAGGAATTTCATAAGTAAATTCCTTGGCAGCCATAGTTTTAATATTATAACAAACTTTTATGTACTTAAGGTACATACAATCAATATCAATTTTATTCTACAATAATATTAGTTTAAATATATATACTTGTTATTATTATTAATATGCACCCAAACAGCTTTAGACTATGGGAACCTGCCATTTATTGATAATTGTTGTGGGACTATGATTAATGTTTGTGTCTGATTCTAGGAACGGGATCAGAAAAGGAGCACAGAGATAACCTGGATAATGCCAAAAGAGCTCACAGGTTTAAAAATCAAAGACCAATCCAGGTAGGATTGATGCACTTCTAAGCCAATACTAAGGACTTGAACCTAGTGTGTGACTCGGGGTTGCAACACTTGACATACGTTAAGATGTAGGTCTTCCTTGTATCCACACTCTTCGTGAAACTACCTACAGACAAGTACCTAAGGTTGGCTACCATCCTGGCTCCATCCATCCCTGAGAATGAAGGTAAAATCAGATGAGGGAATGACACTTCCCTATATATATTAAAAAATAAATAAATAAAAAATAAAAATTTTCTCTCCTATAGTATGGAAACTTCCTGTAGCCTTGTCTGCAAATGGGCAAGTGAAATTTACTGCACTCTGTCCTACAGACTTATGGGATTAGAAATTACTTAACTGGATCCTAATACAGGGGCCTGTGAGAAAATTTATTCTTGCTTTCTCAAAATTTTGTATACATAGATTTTTGATATTTTGATACTGATTTTGAATTCTTCTTTAATATAAATATATATATATATATATATATATATATATATATATATATATATAAAGGGTTTATATTTTTTCCCTTAAATTTTTCCCTTTTTTCCCTTCTGTTTTCATTTTTGTTCTTGTTTTCCTTTTGAATTAACTCACACCCCCCCACATCTAAACCTTGCATCCTCAGCTGGACTCAGTGTTTTTTTCAACACTTTCTTCAGGGGGGATTGTATTTCATAAAATCCAAGATTTAAATTTTGTTCGAGATAGATCTTCAGAGAAGAAGCTTGCTAACTGACTGAATCCAGAGAATGAACTGTTTGCAGAAAGATATCTAAACCTTTTCACCACAGGAAGATCCAGAATGAACCTTGGGGTGCGGTTGATTGAATTTATTTCAAATGTACACTCTTATGCCAAAGGGGACTGCCCCCTAATTGGCTTTTGTCAATGCGCCCAGCAAAACATTGGTTTGCTATCTTTCTCTCTCCTCTATTTCCCCTAATCTACAACTATTAGAGTTTTCCTCTTATAGGGCAACATTTTGTATACACTTGCAGTTAGAATTTTTTGGGGTGCAGTATGCTTAGGTTAGTGATCAATTGGGAAGACTTGTCCCCCAATCATCATGGGGGGGGATTGTGAATTTTAAAATCTCCATCTTGCTTGGTCTAGCATCCAAAATTGTGCACACATGGGCACTACATGGGCATGTGCTAGTCAATGACAAATCAGAAATAACTAACTGCCCACCTGGGCTGTCCTAAGCCAAGCTTGAGCCACCATTGGCACTTGTGAGGCACAGGAAGTGAGGTAGGGAACAGCCTCTGGAATTCGCTCATTTCCTGTGGACAGGGCTAGGCGGGAGTTCCTGCTAGGAGCTTGAGCAGGGAGGAGGCCCACAGACAGCTTCCCTTCAGATCGGTCATGTGAGTCAAGGACTGATTCCTTCTCTACCTTGGCCCTTTGGGCCTAAACTCCCTCTGTCTCTCTGCCAGAAGGTTGAGTTAACCTTGTTCCCTTTCTTCCTTTCTCCTTCTCTCCCTCTCTTTTTCTTACTTCCGTTGTGATTAAACCACCATAAATTCTATTCTGACTTGAGTGTTTCATTCTAGGAATTTCATAAGTAAATTCCTTGGTGGCCATAGTTTTAATATTATAACAACCTTCAAAGGTGATTTTCACCTTTACACTGGCAATATATTTCCTAAAAATATTGACCAGAACTAAATAACCATATTGGAGAGAGTGTTTGATCCTGGCAGAGCACAGAAGACTTTTCTCCTCCCTTGCTCTGGATATGGAAGCTTTCTTCATAGGCAGCCAATATTGTTGATTTTTTTTGAACCCAAACAAATGATTTTACATCTATCTCATTTCACTTCCATCTTTTAAAATTAAATCCATCTTTCTCACCTGCAGGTATCTCTGTAGAACCTGATGTTGACTTCTAACAAGTTAGCATGTCTTTTTGAATTTTGTGTTATCTGTGAATCTGATGAACATGCCCTCTGCCCCTTCATTTAAATCTCTGATCAACAGGGTGAAGAATATGTTCATGGGTGACAAAGACCTCCCTCCAGTTTGTTGTCAATCAATTAAGAACTGATTATGGACAATTAGGCAGGTCACTTAACTCTATTTGCCTTTAGTTTCCTTGTCTGTAAAATGAGTTGGGGAAGGAAGTGGCAAACCATTCCAGGATCTTTGCCAAGAAAACCCCCAATGGGGTCAGGAACAGTCATGACTGAAACAACCGAATAACCACAGCAACAACAACAAATCAAGTACTAGGGGTTACAGTGGATAGGATGTCTGCGTTCAAATTTAGTCTCACATACTTATTAGCTGTGTGGCCCTGTGAAAGTCACTCATAATTGGACAAATTTTGTCTATATCGTATCATCTGTAAAATGGGAATGATAACATCTGTCTCCTCTGATTTTTTTTATGGATGAAATGAGTTAATTTTTGAAGACTTTTTTGTCTTGCATTATCATATTTATAATTCATGAAGACTTTTGCAAATCATAGAGTGCCCCATAAATTCTAGCTATTATTAATCTCTACTTCTGGAGTCTGATCATTCGATTAATTCTCAATTCAATTGAATTGATTGGTTCTGTCTGAAATCCAGCCCTTCTTGTCCACAAGAATATCAAGAGACTTTAAGTATTTTCCTGAAATGTTGCTGTTGTTTCATTTGTGTCCAACTCTTTGTGACTCCATTTGGAGTTTTCTTGGCAAAGATACTGAAATGGTTTGCCATTCCTTCTCAAGATCGTTTTATAGATGAGGAAACTGAGGCAAACAGAGTGAAGTGACTTGCCCAAGGTCACACAGCTGGTAAGTGTCAGAGGCCAGATTTGACTTAGGAAGATGAGTCTTCCTGACTCCAGGGCTCTGGTCCTTGATCCACTTAACCACTTAGCTATCCTCCTCCATTCCTGAAAGACAAATATTCTCTACTGAAGATAGTGCTTTGATCTATTGATCCTGACTGAAAAAAAAAAATAAGAGAGCAAAGATGCTAATTTGTCACAATGTAGTCTTGATGAACCCGTGGTTCTTAGTGATCACTACTTTCTTTTCTAAATGCTAAAAAATAATTCACTTTTCCAATATGAACTTTAAACTTGCTAGGAATCCAAATTAATCTCATTAGCTTCTTGCTTAGAGGTCTACCTTTTAATAATTTTTTAAAAAATCCTTGTCAACTTTTATCTATCTTTAGCCAGATGGCATGTTTTTCCTTCTGCATGACTTTTCAGGTTGTCTACAGTAACCCAGCAATTCTATCTGCCATTTACTGCCCCCCCCCCCCATATATAAATGTTCTTAATTTGCTCATTTAAATTCAGGAGTACCCATTGCACTGGTTTGGGGTTTTGATTACCAGTTGAAACCATTCTTGTTTGAGTTAACAAACATTCGTTAATTGGCTGTTAAGTGTAAGTCACTGTGGTTGGGCATGGCATGAATTTCAACATTGTTTCTCCAAGAAAAAAAAAATTCTTTAGTTGGAAAAAATTTGGGCGCAATCATTCTCCTGAGGAACAGAACAACGGCGGAGTTCTGAGCCCCAGGACAATGTGTTTAAGGACATGGTTAATTGATTAGAACATGAGTCACTGGAAGCAGAAGGCAAATCTCCCTGACAAATTGGTTTTGTGGGCGAGGCAGCTTTATGTGTCGAGTAAAGAGTGCTAGTCTTGGAGTCAGGAAACCCTGGCTTTGAATACCACCTTTACTTACTAGGTAGGTGTGCGTGTGTGAGGGCCAGTCACTTGCCCTCTCACTTGGCTCATCTGCTAATTAGAAGCAATAATACAGCACCCACTTTCACAGGTCTCTTGGTAGTATCCCACTGGAGGGTTTTTGTAAAGCATTTTGGGAAAAGCCATAGAAATCTTAATTACTATTCAACTTTTCAAGAGACTGGAAAAATGGGAAGTTAATTGACTAATAGAATTACTGAATAATAATTGAATAATGACTTGAACCTCTAGAAAATGGGCTAAATCTTTTGTAAACCTTCAGTATACATACATTTAATATTCTCTTTTCCTTATGTCCTAAAACTATCATAGAAAATTTGAGCAATGATGATTATCCCTTTCACTTTTTGTAGGAGACTAGAGAAGTAGGCAAATGAATTGGATAATGATTTGAATTCATATCAAATGGAATCAACACCCCCCCCCCCCCAACTTTGGGTGTGTGAGTATGTGTGTGCTAGGAGTTAGAATATAGGTTTGAGACCTAGCCTGAAACATCTCCTGGTCATGTCACCTTCACCTCTGGGGGCCTTGGGGTGCCTAATAGATATTATTTATTGTAAAGGTTAAATTAAATGGTTGGTTAATAATTTTATTATATTATGTGGTTGCCAATATTTATTATATCTTACATTATATAGTGTCTGAAAGTTGTCAAAGCACTTTATATCATCTCATCTGATCCTTTCACCAACCCTGTGAGATTGATACTGGCTTGAACAGATGAAGAAACTGAGGCTAAGGGATTAGTCATTTGCTCAGGGCTACTTGCCCAGTAAGAATCTGACCCAGGAAACAGGCTTGACTTGCCTAGCTCACTGGATCATTGTGATGAAAGAACTAGAGGCATGCAAGCTAATTCTATTCCCTAATTTTAGTAAAGTCTATCTTTGGAAGCAAAAACCTAAAGAAATCCCCAAAACAAACTTGAGAAAGACAATACAGAAAAGGGCTAAAGAACAAAATCTGTTCATGAAGCGATTTCTTGAATCCTGTAGCAATTGTAGGGACAACTTGGGAATTCTTTGCTCTGTTTTGCAGTTTGAGCTCTCTGATGAAAATTTGAATATTAGGTTGATAATTTGTGTCCTGAAGGGTAACTACATTGTTCTTGCCTGATAGAGGGAAAAGGATTTTGGATCGTGAATTAAGATATTTTTCTCTTGTCTTGTCAACATTATTACGGTCTGAATTTAGAAGTGACCTTAAAGCCAAGATAGCAGGAAAGATACACAGACCCATCTCATCTCTACCAAATTATTTAAAAAAAAACTGATATAATGTCTCAGAATGAATTAGGGCAGCATAACCCACAAAATATGGGGTGAAGCAATTTTTAAGCCCAAAACAACTTGGAAAACCAGCACGAGAGATCTAGTGCACCATGGTGGAGGAAGAGTGCAAAACAGTGTGCGAGGGCAGACCCCATGGAGGCAAAGGGTCCTGGGCACAGCTGAAACAGCAGAGGATTCTGGAACTCTCAGCCATAAGGGAGATCAAACAACTGCTTGAAAGGAGGTTATTGAGAATTTTTGTCCCTTTGCTGGCTAGATGTTAGACTTGTTGCATTGCCCATATCCAAGGAGCAGTCTTGGGGCAAAGTTTCAGGGGGAGGAAGAGCACAAGCATACACCATCACTTTTAGCCACAGGGGATCAGGGAACCCTGGTCATAATTCCAAGTGGTAAAAGAGTTTTTAGGGTTACTCACAGACCAGAGCACAGGACCTGAGAGTATTAAGCACATCTCTCCTTACATTATACCACTTTGGAAGAACTGAAAGCAGATAGATTCCCAGAGCCAGCTCTGAAGGCAGCTGCACTAAGAACCTGAAGCTTGGAATAGAGCTCCCTTCACCACAATTACAGGTCCTGACTTTCACATTTTTTTTAATTAAAAGAAAAGAAAAAGGCTGGAAAATTAGAAAACAACAAAAAATGGAAAGTTATTTTGGTGACAGGTAAGACCAAAATACAAAGTCAGAAAGAAATAATAAAGTCAATACTATTGCATCTAAAGTTTCAAAAAATTTTATTTTCAAGCCCAAAAAGAATTAATTTTGATTTAATTGATTTAAAAAATCAAATAAGAGAGGTAGAAGAAGAATTGGGAAAAGAAATGAGAGTAATGTAGGAAAATCATGAAAAAAAGAGTCAACAACTTGATAAAGGAGGTACAGAAGATACTGAAGAAATTAATACATTAAAAAACAGACTGGGACAATTCCAAAGGAGAGAACTCTTAAAAAGCAGAATTGACCAAATTGAAAAAGATGTACAAAAATTCACTGAAGAGAACAATTTCTTGAAAAACATAATTGGCCCTTTGGAAAAAGAGGTACAAAAATTCATTGAGGAAAAGAACTTTTTAAAAAGTAGAAATGACCAAATGGAAAGTGAGGTAAAAGAGATCGCTTAAGAAAATCATGCTTTAAAAATTAGAATTTGGCAAATGGAAGTTAATGACTCCATGAGACATCAAGAAACACTCAAAGTTAAAAGAGTGAAAAAATAGAAGAAAATGTGAACTATCTCTTTGGAAAAATAACTGGCTTGGAAAATAAATTTAGGAGAAACAATTTAAGAATTATTGACATACCTAAAAGCCATGATAAAAAAGCTTAGATATCATCTTTCAAGAAATCATCAAGGAAAACAGCTCTTATATTCTAGAACCAGAGAATAAAATAGAAATTTAAAGAATCCACTGATCAGTGCCTAAAGAGATCCCAAAAGGATAACTCCCAGGATTATTATAGCCAAATTCCCAAACTCCCAGGTCAAGGAGAAAATATTGTGAGCAACCAAAAGGAAACACTTCAAATATTGTGAAGTCACACTCAGGATAATGCAAGATTTAGCAGCATCTACATTAAAGAATAGGAGAGCTTGGATAATGATATTCCATGGGGCAAAGGAGCTAGAACTTCAACCAAGAATCACTTACCTAGCAAAACTGAACACAATCTTTCGTGGGGAAAAATAGATATTCAATGAAATAGAGAACTTTCAAACATTCCTGAGCAGAGCAATCATAATAGTGCAAATTCTACAAGTCTTTCTAATAAAGGCCTTATTTCTCAAATACATAGAGAAATTATTTGAGTACATAAGAATACAAGTTATTCCCCAGTTGATAAATGGTCAAAGGTTATGAACAGACAGTTTTCTGACAAAGTAATTAAAGGTCCCTTTAGTTATGCAAAAAATGGAAATGAACACAACTCTGAGGTACCACCCCACACCTATCAGAATGGATCCTGACAGAAAAGGAAAATGACAAAACTTGGAAGGGATATGGGAAAATTGAGACACTAATGCACTGTTGGGGGAGTTGTAAACTGATTTAATAATTCTAGAGAACAATTTGGACCTATGCCTAAAGGGCTAAAACAGTACATATCCTTTGACCCAGCAATACTGTTAATAGGTTTGTAACCATAAAGATTAAAAAAACAAAAAGTGGAATGATCTATATGTGCAAAAAATATTTAAAGCAGTTCTTTTTGTGAGGGCAAAGAGTTGGAAAATGAAAGGATACCCTTCAATTGGGGAATGGCTGAGTAAGTTATAGTATATGATTGCAATAAAATACTGTTGTGCTGTAAGAAGTGAAAAGCAGGAGGAAATCAGAAAAACCTGGAAAGACTTATATGAACTGAACCAGAGTAAAATAATCAGGACCAGGAGAACACTGTACATAGTGACAGAAATACAATATAGTGAATAACTGTGAATAACTGAGTTATTCTCAGCAATATAATGATTCAAAACTGTCCTAAAGGACTCATGATAAACATTGCTATCTACTTCAGAGAAAGAAATTATGGAGTCTGGATCCAGACTGTCATATTGAAAATTAACATTACACCAAATGTAATATTAATTAAAGATTGTTGTGGTTGCCATTTATAAAATAGTAAACTCTTAAGTCACAAGGATGATAGTAGCTTTTAACAATTTAATTTTAATATAAATATAGTCTAAGAAAGAAATAAGGAGGGAAGGAAATATGAAAAATATTTCCTAGCCTACCACTCTAATCTTACCAGCCCATGAGAGTGTCTTTCACCCTAGCCACTAATGCTGAATCACAGAAAGACCCATAGCCAAAAACCTCCAGAGAAGACCCTGATCTCCTCTATAAGTCTCATTTTTATATTCCTCTTTCTCCATGTCACTTCCTTTCCCTCTGTGCTGGTCTATCACGTCTCAGGAGAAAATCAAAGTCTCACTGTTTGGAGCATTCCAGTCAAGCAAATGGGCTGGTTTGGATGAGCAGAAAGTTCATGATCCTGGGAGGAAAGGGGTTCCCTTTACACCAGACCAAAGCAAACTTTTTTCACTTTCCTATTTTTTTTTGTTGAATTTTCTTCCACAAAAGGATTAATGTGGAAAAATGTTTTACATGATTGCACATGTAAAATCTATATGAGATTGCTTACTTCCTCAGGGGAGGTTGGTTTAGGATGGGTAGGAAAGGAGGGAGGAAAAGAATTTGAGACTTATTATTCTTTGAAAAATGTTGGAAATTGTTTTTACATATAATTGGGAAGAAAAAAATGAAATAAAAAAATAAATCATTTAGAGGTCAGCTAGGTGACTCAATATATAGGGAGCCAGATCTAGAGATGAGAGATTCTGGGTTCAAATCTGACTTCAGACATTTCCTAGCTGGGTGACTCAGGCTAAGTCACTTAACAATCACTGCCTATCCCTTATCCCTCTTCTGTCTTGGAACCAATACCCAGTATTGATTCTAAGATGGAAGGTAGGTTTAAGGAAAAAAATAAGTATTTAGTATTTAGTACAACTCTTATGTTTTATAAATCAGCCCACTGCATTAAAAAACAAAACAAAACAAAACAACTTTAATCTTCTGTCTTAGAAGTTATACTATGGGACTTCCGGGTAATCATGGCTGCAATCTAGACGCCACACGCTTCCTCTCCCCGGCACCGAACGAAATAGACTACATCAAAGGAGCATAAAATCACCTTTGGAGGAACAGAAGGACTCCCCAGTACCCCACAGAGGCAAAGGTACGTGGGGCTTGAACATTTCCACACTAAAATAAGAAGGAAAAGCTTGCACAGAAAAGTGAACTGAGCCGCCCTTCCCCCACCCCACCTCCCCTACTAAACCAGAGTGAGCTACCTGAGCGCTTACCGGGACAGCGAGTGAGTGGGGAGCGTCTCTGTCTGGGGGGGCACTCCAGGGTCCTTGGGATCTGGGGACTGCCAGGAAAAAATGTCTCAGGGCGCTTTCACTGGAGAACCCAGCGGAGCTGTACTTGGGGCGGGCTGTGCTGAACAACGCGGACCAGGGCTGATTATCTGGGCGGAGCTGAATACCTGGGCTCGGAGGCTGGGAAGAACTAGTCTGAAGCAACCTAAATTCACAGAAAAACCGCTCATATAACCCAGACCCCAGACCAAAAAGGAAAGGGGAATAAAACCACCAAAGGGATGGCTCACATGGCCCAAAATCAAGCCTCCAGGAAGAAAGGGAAAAAAGTGACTATTGAAAACTTTTATGGTGGAAGTACCCAAGGAAAAGAGGAGAATGAGGAGGAAATCCAAAAAAATTCAGAACACGCCTCCCAAAATGGAAACTATCAACAAGCTCTGGAAGATCTCAAACTGGAACTTATCCAAAAGATGGAAACCTTCTGGAAAGAAAAATGGGAGAAAGAGATCAGCTGTCTGACAGATAAGACTGCTCAATTGGAAAAAGAACTCAAAGCATCCAATAGAAGGGCAGACAAGGCTGAAAAGCAAAACCAGTCCCTAATGACCAGAATTAAGCACCTCGAAGAAAGTGAGATGATAAAACAGCAAGAATCAATAAAGCAAACCCAAATAATTAATGAATTGGAAGAAAACATAAAATATCTCACTGAGAAGGTCACGGACCTGGAGAACAGAGGAAGACGAGAAAATCTCCGTATTATCGGTCTCCCAGAAAAACCAGAGGTAAACAACAAATTGGATATTATTCTACAGGAGATTATAAAAGAAAATTGCCCTCACATTCTGGAGCAAGGGGGCAAAATAGAAATAGAAAGGATTCATAGAACACCTTCTATACTAAATCCCCAAAAGACAACGCCTAGGAATGTAATTGCCAAATTCAAGAGCTTCCAAGTAAAGGAGAAAATCCTACAAGAAGCCAAGAAGAAGAGCTTCAGATATAAGGGGGCTCCCATAAGGATCACACACGACTTAGCGGCTAACACACTAAGAGACCGCAAAGCATGGAACACGATATTTAGAAAGGCAAGAGAGCTGGGTCTCCAACCAAGAATCAACTACCCAGCAAAACTGACTATATACTTCCAGGGGAAAGTATGGGCATTCAACAAAATAGAAGATTTCCAAGCATTTGCTAAGAAAAGACCAGAGCTCTGTGGAAAGTTCGATATCCAAGCACAGAAAGCAAGAGAAACATGAAAAGGTAAATATGAAAGAAAGGGAAAAGGAGATAAATCTTATCTTTTTCTTTAAGTCAAACTCTCTTCTATAAGGACTACATTTACATCAAATTATATATATTAATATGTGGGGAAAATGTTTTGTGTAACTCTCATAAATTGTATCATCATAAGAGTAGTTAGAAGAAACATGCATAGGGAAAGATTGGGGCATTAAGAAGATTTGGGGAAAGTTGGGGCAAAGAAAGGAAAAGGGAGGGGGGAACCACGATAATACTAAGATTAACTTCAAGAAATAGGGGGGGAATCAATAGAATAAACTTTCCCATATAAAGATACACATGGGAAGGGGAGGGGAAGAACTCTCATATGAGAAGGAGAGGAAGAGAGCGTGAAGTGGAATTACTTAAACCTTACTCTCAGTGAAATCAAATCTGAGAGGGAAGAACATCTAGATCCAGTGGGATCCTGAATTCTATCTTATCCATTAGGGCAAGAAAGAAAGGAAAATTAAGGAGGGGGAGGGGGGAGGGAGTACAAAAAGGGAGGGAAGGAGAGGGGGGAGGGGAAGGGAGCACAAAAAGGGAGGGACTAGAAAGGGAAGCATCTCAAGGGAGGGGACTAGGGGGACTGACCTAAAGTAAATCACTGGTTCAAAAGGAGAAAGCTAAAGAAGAAAGGTCAGAACTAGGGGAAGATATCAAAATGCCAGTGAATCCACAAATAACAATCATAACTTTGAACGTGAATGGGATGAACTCACCCATAAAACGCAGACAAATAGCAGATTGGATTAGAACCCAAAACCCTACCATATGTTGTCTTCAAGAAACACATATGAGACGGGTTGACACTCACAAGGTTAGAATTAAAGGTTGGAGTAGACCTTTTGGGCCTCAACCGATAGAAAGAAGGCAGGAGTTGCAATCATGATATCTGACAAAGCCAAAGTACAAATAGACCTGATCAAAAGGGATAGGGAAGGTAAATATATTCTGCTAAAAGGAAGTATAGACAATGAGGAAATATCACTAATCAACATGTATGCACCAAATGGTATAGCATCCAAATTTTTAATAGAGAAACTAGGAGAATTGAAGGAGGAAATAGACAGTAAAACCATATTAGTGGGAGACTTGAACCAACCACTATCAAATTTAGATAAATCAAATCAAAAAATAAATAAGAAAGAGGTAAAAGAGGTGAATGAAATCTTAGAAAAATTAGAATTAATAGACATATGGAGAAAAATAAATAGGGACAAAAAAGAATACACCTTCTTTTCAGCACCACATGGCACATTCACAAAAATAGATCATACACTAGGTCATAGAAACATGGCACTTAAATGCAGAAAAGCAGAAATATTAACTGCAGCCTTTTCAGATCACAAGGCAATTAAAATATTGATCGGCAAGGGTACATGGAGAGCCAAATCAAAAATTAATTGGAAATTAAATAACATGATACTCCAAAATCGGATAGTTAGAGAAGAAATCATAGAAACAATTAACAATTTCGTTGAAGAAAATGACAACGGCGAAACATCCTTTCAAACCTTATGGGATGCAGCCAAGGCAGTACTTAGAGGAAAATTCATATCCCTGAGTGCATATATTAACAAATTAGGGAGGACAGAGACCAAGGAATTGGAAATGCAAATCAAAAAACTTGAGAATGAACAAATTAAAAACCCCCAGAAGAAAACCATACTAGAGATCCTAAAAATTAAGGGAGAAATTAATAAAATAGAAAGTGACAGAACTATTGAGCTAATAAACAAGACTAGAAGCTGGTACTTTGAAAAAACAGACAAAATAGACAAAGTACTGGTTAATTTAATTAAAAAAAGGAAAGAAGAAAGGCAAATTAATAGCATCAAGGATGAAAAGGGGGATCTCACCTCCAATGAAGAGGAAATTAAGGCAATCATTAAAAACTACTTTGCCCAACTATATGGCAATAAATATACCAACCTAGGTGATATGGATGAATATTTACAAAAATATAAATTGCCTAGACTAACAGAAGAAGAAATAGTTTTCTTAAATAATCCCATATCAGAAAAAGAAATCCAACAGGCCATCACAGAACTTCCTAAGAAAAAATCCCCAGGGCCTGATGGATTCACCAGCGAATTCTATCAAACATTCAGAGAACAGTTAACCCCAATACTATACAAACTATTTGACATAATAAGCAAAGAGGGAGTCCTACCAAACTCCTTTTATGACACAAGCATGGTACTAATTCCAAAGCCAGGCAGGCCAAAAACAGAGAAAGAAAACTATAGGCCAATCTCCCTAATGAATATAGATGCAAAAATCTTAAATAGGATACTAGCAAAAAGACTCCAGCAAGTGATTAGAAGGGTCATCCACCATGATCAAGTAGGATTTATACCTGGGATGCAGGGCTGGTTCAACATTAGGAAAACTATCCACATAATTGACCACATCAACAAGCAAACCAACAAGAACCACATGATTATCTCAATAGATGCAGAAAAAGCCTTTGATAAAATACAACACCCATTCCTACTAAAAACACTAGAAAGCATAGGAATAGAAGGGTCATTCCTAAAAATAATAAACAGTATATATCTAAAACCATCAACTAATATCATCTGCAATGGGGATAAACTAAATCCATTCCCATTAAGATCAGGAGTGAAACAAGGATGCCCATTATCACCTCTATTATTTGACATTGTATTAGAACCACTAGCAGTAGCAATTAGAGAAGAAAAAGAAATTGAAGGCATCAAAATAGGCAAGGAGGAGACCAAATTATCACTCTTTGCAGATGACATGATGGTCTACTTAAAGAATCCTAGAGACTCAACCAAAAAGCTAATTGAAATAATCAACAACTTTAGCAAAGTTGCAGGATACAAAATAAACCCACATAAGTCATCAGCATTTCTATATAATTCCAACACAGCTCAGCAGCAAGAACTAGAAAGAGAAACCCCATTCAAAATTACCCAAGACAAAATAAAATACTTAGGAATCTATCTCCCGAGACAAATACAGGATCTATATGAACACAACTACAAAACACTTTCCACACAACTAAAACTAGACTTGAACAATTGGAAGAACATTAACTGCTCATGGGTAGGACGAGCCAATATAATAAAAATGACCATCCTACCCAAACTCATCTATCTATTTAGTGCCATACCCATGGAACTTCCAAAAATTTTTTTTACTGATTTAGAAAAAAACATAACAAAGTTCATTTGGAAGAACAAAAGATCAAGGATATCCAGGGAAATAATGAAAAAAAATACAAAGGAAGGGGGTCTTGCAGTCCCAGATCTCAGACTATATTATAAAGCAGCGGTCATCAAAACAATTTGGTACTGGCTAAGAGACAGAAAGGAGGATCAGTGGAATAGACTGGGGGCAAGCAACCTCAGCAAGACAGTATATGACAAACCCAAAGATCCCAGCTTTTGGGACAAAAATCCACTATTTCATAAAAACTGTTGGGAAAATTGGAGGACAGTATGGGAAAGATTAGGCTTAGATCAACACCTTACACCCTACACCAAGATAAATTCAAAATGGATGAATGACTTGAACATAAAGAAGGAAACTATAAGAAAATTAGGCGAACACAGAATAGTATACATGTCAGACCTTTGGGAAGGGAAATACTTCAAAACCAAGCAAGAATTAGAAAGAATTACAAAATGCAAAATAAATAATCTGGATTACATCAAATTAAAAAGTTTTTGTACAAACAAAACCAATGTAACCAAAATCAGAAGGGTAGCAACAAATTGGGAAACAATCTTCATAAAAACCTCTGACAAAGGTTTAATTACTAAAATTTATAAAGAACTAAATCAATTGTACACAAAATCAAGCCATTCTCCAATTGACAAATGGGCAAGGGACATGAACAGGCAATTCTCAGCCAAAGAAATCAAAACTATTAATAAGCACATGAAAAAGTGCTCTACATCTCTTATAATCAGAGAGATGCAAATCAAAACAACTCTGAGGTATCATCTCACACCTAGCAGATTGGCTAACATGACAGCTATGCAAAGTAATGAATGCTGGAGGGGATGTGGCAAAGTGGGGACATTAATTCATTGCTGGTGGAGTTGTGAATTGATCCAACCATTCTGGAGGGCAATTTGGAACTATGTCCAAAGGGTGATAAAAGACTGTCTGCCCTTTGATCCAGCCATAGCACTGCTGGGCTTGTACCCCAAAGAGATAATGGACAAAAAGACTTGTACAAAAATATTCATAGCTGCGCTCTTTGTGGTGGCCAAAAATTGGAAAATGAGGGGATGCCCTTCAATTGGGGAAAGGCTGAACAAATTGTGGTATATGTTGGTGATGGAATACTATTGTGCTCAAAGGAATAATAAAGTGGAGGAGTTCCATGGAGACTGGAACAACCTCCAGGAAGTGATGCAGAGCGAGAGGAGCAGAACCAGGAGAACATTATACACAGAGACTGATACATTGTGGTACAATCGAAGGTGATGGACTTCTCCATTAGTATCAATGCAATTTCCCTGAACAATCTGCAGGGATCTAAAAAAAAAATACTACCCACAAGCAGAGGATAAACTGTGGGAGTAAAAACACTGCTGAAAAGCAACTGCTTGACTACAGGGTTGGAGGAGATAAGACTGAGGAGAGACTCTAAATGAACACTATAATGCAAACTCCAACAACAGGGAAATGGGTTCGAGTCAAGAACACATGTGATAACCAGTGGAATCATGCGTAGGCTATGGGAGAGGGAAAGGGGGGGGGGAGGGGAGGGGAGGAAAAGAAAACGATCTTTGTTTCCAGTGAATAATGTATTAAAATAAAATAAATAAAAAACTTGAAAAAAAAAAGAAGTTATACTATGTATTGGACAGAAGATTTCTAAGGGCAAGGCAATTGGGATTAAGTGACTTGTCCAGGGTTATATAGCTAGGAAATGTAGCCACCTAGTTGCCCCCCTTGTAGCCTCTTAGCTGCCCCCTCCTAGTTCATTACATTTAGGAGACTGAATATTATTTCTCATCAATATCTAGACTTGTCCTATGCATTTCCTCGTTTCCCTTTGTTTTGGGCACAAGGGATGCCATGGGCATTTCTGAGAACCTTATAGGGGAGAGAGAACTTTCTTTCTTGGGGATAGGACCCTAATCCCCAGTATATTGTTACCCACTTTTCTCTCTTCTAACCCAGGATGTCCTCATGAGCCATTCATATTTCCTAACTACAACTCTAAGGGCAGAATTACTATAGACTTGACACTTTTTTTAAAACCCTTACCTTCCATCTTGGAATCAATACTGTATTTTGTCTCCAAGGCAGAAGAGTGGTAAGGGCTAGGCAATGAGGGTCAAGTCACTTGCCCAGGGTCACACAGCTGGGAAGTGTTTGAGGCCAGATTTGAACCTAGGACCTCCCATCTCTAGGTCTGGTTCTCAATCTACTGAGCTACCCAGCTGCCCCCTAGACTTGACATTTTAAAAATCCCTCTCATCAGATCACAAGCCTAACCTATGACCCCCTAAAGTTACACTACTTACTTTTGAATTATTGGAGTACAAATATCAGTGACAGGATTTCTACTGAATTGAGACTTTGAATATAAAAATATCCTCCTCTAAATTTCCCTGATGCTTCCCAACTGCCTGCCTGCCATATTACTCAGGGAGAACTTGAAATGTTAAGTTTGAAAAAATGTTTCCAAATTACTACCCTTCCCAGAAACGTGTTTGTGTTTGTCACTAATCCTAGGCATGTCTGTGGGAAGGATAGAATGTCTTTATGGGAATGTTTGTCTGGGTTTTCCTTATGTTTAAAATTCAGATACAAGTGTTAACAAATATATGGTCATTCATTTAATCCCTCTCAAGATCCTGAATCATGAGTTGAAAAGGACATAAAGTTTGGTGGCTAACATAAAGAACTTTTTATGTTGGAGCTGGAAAGGAACCTTGGAGATTGTCTTGTCCAATCCTTCCATACCTCCTTTTGAGTGGAAGAAGAAATGAATCTCTAGAGAGGGAAGTAATTTGCCCAAGGTTCTACAACATGTGACTGGAAGAGCCAAGACTATAATCTGGTGCTTTTCTGTGACAAAAAATCAAACAATTTTCAAGCTGATCTCCCTTGGATCCTTCATCTACGCCTGTAGGGAAACCTATAAGAAATGGAAACCGAGGGTGTCCTCTGAACGTGACAAGCTTATGATAGGTGTGGGAAAGGGGATATAGATGAAATAACTTCATTTTGCTTTTAAAAAGAAGATTCAAGATCTAGTGGAAAGAGCGTTGAGTTATTGGTAGGTAGTCAGTGGTCATGGGATTTTAGTTTGGATGCTAGATTTTAGTTTGGATGCTGTAAAATTTAAAATTACATCTTAATAATAAAAATATTATATTTTATTTTAAGGAGGATTTATTAAATGATCATTAGAAATCAAGGAATAAAGGATACTGAATAAAAACCATGTGCCCAGACTGATTAGCCATTTCAAAATCCCCACCTTACCACCATCACCGCTGACTACAAGCCAAAGAGGAGGAAGAGCCTCAACACCCACTCTCTTTATCCTATCTACAGGAAGTACAAAATGACAGGAAGTCAGTGGGCTCTTGGGATATGTAGTTCTTTTTTAGGGTAACAGATTTTCAATTATATAATCTTTCATTTACTAGGCTATCTATATATGACATTGGGCAAATTGCTTATTTCTTTTTCTTAAAATAGAGAAAAAAACCATCTGTAGATATCTTGTATATACCTATTTATGTTCATGCATGTTTTCCCCCATTAGAATAGAATTTCCTTGAGGGCAAGGACTGTTTTTTTTTGGGGGGGGGGGTCCCTGGGCTCAGTACCATGGCTAATACTTAGTAAGCATATCCTAATGTTTGTTGATCAGATAGGAGGAATGGGTATGAAATCACATCAGAATGCTAATACATATATTATGAGTCTCCTGTAACAATGAAATTATAGGGCTAGCCTCTATCCCTGTAGTGATAATACTGTGATATATTAAAGTTTGTAATTTAATAAAATGATATTAAAACATAAATATATAGTAATAACAATAGGTAACATTTATGTAGCACTTTAAGGTTTGCAAAGCACTTTACAAATATGATCTCATTTTATCCTTAAAACAACCCTGATGGAGGCATCTGGATAGCTCAGTGGCTAGAGAGCTAGTCCTAGAGATGGGAGGTCCTAGATTCACTTCACTTCCTAGCTAGGTGACTCTAGGCAAATCATTTAACCATATCACTTAGCTCTTTTGCCTTAGAATAGAATCAATATATAGGATTGATTCTGAGGTGGAAGGTCATATTAAAAAAACCCAACAAGATTATTATCCCCATTTTACAAATGAGGAAACTGAGGCAGACAGAGGTTAAGGTATCTTTCCCAGCCTCACAGAGATAGTAAGTGCTTGAGACTAGATTTGGATTTGTCTTTCTGACTAAGACTATTTTTTTTTTTTAATCCATTGGGGTTTCCTTCCAGGAAGTGTACTCTTACAGATGGACTGTTGAAAAGTTGAGTTAGCAAAACTTGCCATAGTGTCAGGGAGTGACACTTCAACTTAATGTTGAAGTTGGAGTCAGGAAGACTTGAATTCAAACCCTAAAGTTGAGTTAGCAAAACTTGCCATAGTGTCAGGGAGTGACACTTCAACTTAATGTTGAAGTTGGAGTCAGGAAGACTTGAATTCAAACCCTACCTCTGTGTGACCCTGGACAAGTAACTTAACTTTTTTTACCCTTTTTTTGCTTCTTTGAAATATAAGGATAATAGCCTTGAGGGCAGGGTTGTTGTATACACAAATGAAATAACCCCATATGAGAGTCTTTTAAGGCGCTAGGAAAATATGAAATTTATTGTTATTTAATTGCTGATGGTCTTTGAAAAGTCACTGGGGAGAGAAGCAATCCTGTTCATTGGCTGAGTGACCATGGACAGACAACAACCTCTCTGACACTCAGTTTCTCCATCTGGAAAATGGAAGTGGTGATATCTGTAGTAACTAATTCACAGACTTGTGGATTTCAAAGAGCCAAAAACATTATACACAGATTTTATTATTATTATTATTCTCTTCCCCATTTGTACTGGTAAGCATAAAGCTCAGAGGTGTGGTATTCTTAGGCACAAGAGGGAGCCCTAAGATTCAAGTGAAAATTAATAGTATCTTCTTCAGAAAGTGGAAGTCTAAAGGCAAATTTTCTTTAAACATTTCTACAGATTTGTCTGTCTTATTTTCTTGTGTAAAGTCTTTTTCAACCTTAACAAATGCTAATTTATTTGACTTGAGTTGGCTTTTTTTTTTATTATTAAAAAATGTGCCCACTAGTGCCAAGGACACATTTTTTTCCATTCGTTAGGTTTAAGAATTCTTTTTTTTTTTTTGCGATAATTTGTGACAATCTGAGGACTGATGGATGTTTAGTTGATTTGAAGGCAGAAAACAATTCAGAAAACACAACTGCTTTCTAGAAGGCCAAAAGGACTTATTTTTCCATTTCTGGGAATGTTTCAATTGGTTATGAAATCTGTCACTCACATATGCTTTTAGAGATTGTTTTGGATTTTTTTTTCCCAGGCAATATGTTGTCCTCTTTCTTGTTTAGTGATGCTATGTATGCACTCTGGCTGAGAGCTTTACTGTCATGAGACACTATGGCAAGTTTTGCTAACTCAACTTTTCAAGTAATAGAATACAGATGTAAGTTCCCTGGTGGGTAGAAAACTGTCCTCAGAGGCAGGAAAGACCTGGATTCAAATAATCTTTGACATTTACTGATTGTAAGACCCTGGACAATTCATTTATCCACTTAATGTCTCAGGCAACTCTCTAAGACTTCAAATTGCAGAGCAGATGGGAACATCAGTTAGTCAGTCAATACATATTTATAAGCCCCTACTAGGTGTTAAGCACAATGCTCAAAGTTGGGTATTCAAAAACAGGCAATTAGGTAGCTCCGTGGATAAAGCACCAGATGTGGAATCAAGAAGACCTTAGACACTAGGTATATGACTCTGGGCACATTATATAACTCGGCCTCAGTTTCCTTATCTGTAAAATGAACTGTAGAAGGAAATAGCAAACCTGTTTAGTATCTCTGCCAAGACAACTCCATGAATACTATTGGTATTGTGATATGTTAAAAAAAAAAAAAAGAACAGTAGAAAAAAAGTGAAAGAAAAGGGTTCTTTATTCTCCTCTACACTGCTTTGCTCCCCAGCTCCACGTCCCCTTCAAAGGTCCCCCCTGGCGCGGGATTGGTCCATTTATAGACCATCCCACTCCAGGAAGTAGGGGGGAGGGACTCTGAGAGGTGCAAGGCATGCTGGGGGATGTAGTTCCAGCATACGTTCTTTTTCTCAATACCCACAGTATGGTAAGGAGTCCATGAAGAGTTGGACATGACAAAATTACTGAAAAACAACAACATACCAAGAAATGCCAGACACTCTTCTCAAGGAGTTCACAGTCTCATATTTATTGGGAGGAAGAGTATCTTCATCTAGGAGTTCTCAACATAGATGAAATTATCGTCTTCCCTCACCTTCCTCCCCCAACCTACAAAAAACCAAGAAATAGTGGTATGGCGCCAAGATCACGGGACCTGGAGTCAAGAGAACAGCGTGCAGATCCCAACCCTGTTATTCAAGCGCCATTTTCTTTTATTACATGGAATTTTTACGTTACCTACCCACGAAGAGTTGTGTTGAAAATAAGATCAAATTAATTCAGGAATCACGGATAGCAGACGAAATTATTTGATTAATCGATTTGTATTTGTAAAGCACTATAAAATAAATGAGCTTTTATTAGTATTGGCAGCTCTGCCACAGCTTTCCTCTTTTTTCGATATTTTAATAGATTTGTGATCTCACTGATGGCAGGGAGATAACTCCTTCTGGTGGGGCAGATTGTCTTGTTTGTCATTGTTCAATCCGTTTTAGTCGTGTCTGACTCTTCATGACCCCATGCCCCATTGTTTCTCAGACATATCTGGTAACCAAAAATCTATCAGTCGAAAAAGCCAAATTTGTTGTTTATTGGTTAAGTCTGGAAATTTAATGCTCATTCTGCACCTACATGTTCCATCACCTCTCAATTAAAAGGACAGAGACATTTTTCATCCTTAGTCTTTTTGGAGTCCTGGCTTTGCCTGACAATGGGCATTACACTGATCTTAGGTTTTTCAAAGTTGTTTTCAATTATGATGTTGTATAAATGGTTTTCTGGGATCTGTTTACTTAACCCTGAATAAATTAAAATCAATCTTTTCAGGTGCCTCTGAATCCATCCCTTTTGACAGTTCTTATAGGACAGTCATAATATTCCATTATATTAATATAGTACAATATATAATACAATGATTTATAGTATAAGTTGTTCAGCTATTCCTCAATTGATGGGTACCCACTTTTTTCCCCCTAATTCTTTGCTATGGCTAAAAGTGCTGTTATATTTTTGCATATTTGAGTCCTTTCTATCTATCTTTTATTTATTGATTGATCTATTTATTTATTTATTTGTGTGGGGTGGGGTTGGAAGTGGTATGTGCCTAGTAATGATATTACCAATTATGCAAAGTTTCATGATTTTTGGGATATAGTTCCAAATTGCCTTTAGAATGGCTAGACCAATCCATAACTCTACCAACAGTCCATTAGTTTGCCTGTCTTCTCACAACAATGGGCATTTTCTGTTTTTGTAATCTTTGCCAACCTAATAGTTGTGAGTTGTTTTAGTTAGAGTTAGAGTTGTTTTAATTTGCATTTTACCGTTATCAGAAGGTTGGTTTTTTATGACTTGGATTTCTTCCCACGAGAAATTCCTATTCATAGCCATTGGCTTTATCAATTGGTGAATAACTCTTGTTCATTTATATTTGCATTGATTTCCGATATAATTTGGATAGTGGATTATTTTCAGAGAATGATACAGCAAAGATCCCCCCCACCCCCATTAACTGCTTCTTTTCTAATTGTAACGACATTGTTTTTGTTTGTCCTCAAACTATTCAATTTTATGTAACCAGAATTTTTCATTTTAAAACCTAAGATCAGCTTACCATCTTGTTTGGTCAAGAATTCTGCTCTTGACCATAATTGTGAATGAGATATCTCCTTCCATTCTTCCCTAGTTTGTTTATGCTATGATATTTTATTTTTAGGTCGCATTTGTTTGGAGTTTATTTTAGTATGTGGTATGAAATGCTGATTTAATTCTAAATTCTCCCAGACTCTTTTTCAATTTTTCCTGCAGTTTTTGTTGAAGAGTAAATCCTTATCCTATGTGCCTGAGTTGATCAAAACTATACTACAGGGAGCAGGAAGATGGTTTGGTGGATTGAGAGTTAGAATTAGAGATGCAAGATCCTAGGTTCAAATCTAGCCTCAGGCACTTTCTAGCTGTGTGACCCTGGGCAAGTCACTTGACCCTCATCGCATAGCCCTTATGTATAATTGAAAATCTGTTACCCTAAAAAAGAACTACATTTCCTGGGAGCCCACTGACTTCCTGTCATTACATACTTCCTGTAGACAGAGGATATAATGCCAGGATGGGGAGAGTCCCATTCTTCTTGGGCTTGTAGCCAGCAGTGATGGTAGTGAGTGGGTATTTTAAAAATGGCTAACCAGCCATGGGCATGTGATTTTTAATTTTTATCCTCTTAATTCCTTGATTTCTAATGATCATTACTAAATCCCTTAAAATATAATATTTTTATTATTAAAGATTTAATTTTAACTTTTACAATGACCGCTATTCTGTCTTGGAACTGATATACAGGATTGAGTTAAAAATGGAAGACTTTGTATTGATATTTATTAGAGATATTGATTTAAAAGTTTCTTTTCCACTTTTTTCTAGCTGATTTGGATATCCAGGTCATATTTGTCTCATTGTAACAAGATGGTAGAATGGTCTCTTTCTCTAATTTTATAAATAAATTCTGAAATAGCAAAATTACTTGTTCTTTGAATATTTGAAGGGATTCATTTGTAAATGCTTCTGATTTTGAGATTTTTTTCCTTCAGTAGTTTTTTTTAAATAATCTTGTTCAATTGCTTCATCTATGACTGGCTATTTAAAATTCTCTTTTGTATTCTGATAGTGTTGGTATTTTATATTTTTATTCATATTCATCCATTTAATTTGTTATAATTTTAATTGACTTAAAATGAGGCAAAATAGCTTATTTTGTAGAGTCCTCTTTTTCCATTTGTGATACTGGCAATTTGTTTTTCTTTTCCTTTTTAAAAAAAACTCTTACAACTGATATTGGTATTGGTTGCAAGACGAAAGAGTGGTAAAGGCTAGGTGATTGAGGTTATGTGACTTGTCCAAAATCATACAGTTTAGAAAGTGTCTGGGGCAAAGTTTGAATACAGAAGCCCCCAGATCTAGGCCTGGCTATCTATCCACTGAGCCATGTAACTGTCCTGCTTTTCCTTTTTTTAATTTTTTTTTAGCAATTTAGCTAAAAGTTTCTATGTTTTATTTTATTTGAAAGAAAAAGAACTGGTTTTGTTTATCAATTCACTGTTTCTTGTTTTCAATTTTTTTCAGAATTTTGTTTTTGAGTTTAGTTGTTTTGGCATTGCTTTTCTAGGTTTTTTAAAATGTTGTATGTATGTCCAAATCATTGATCTGTTCTTTCTCTTTTTGTCTGATGAAAGTTTAGAGATACAAATATCCCCTAAGAACTGCTTTGGCTGCATCCCAAAGATTTTTGATAGGTTCTATCATTCTTCTCATTTTTGACAAGAAGAAATTATTTTTTGTTTCCATAACTTGTTTTGTGTTAATTCTTGATGGCAGCATTATTCAGTTCTATTTAATTTTGAATAATGTCTTTAAATGTTCTTTAATTGACTATAAATTTTATTGTACTCTAGTCAGCAAAAATATTTTTTAATATTTATGTATTATAAAGTTTATCTCTAAACATATTTTTATAAAGTTGTCATGATTAGTCAAGAATTATGTAGAATCCTTTCTATTATGTTTTAGACATTCCATCTCTTGGCTCTGGGCATTTTCTCCGACTGTCCCCCTTGCCTGGGAATGCTTCCTCCTCCACTTCTACTATTGACCTCCCTGTCTTCCTTTAAATCTCTACTAAAATCCCATCTTTTACTGGAAACTTTCCATCTGTTAATTATAGTGTCTTCCCTCTGATGATTATTTTTCTATTTATTCTGTACTATTTTGTTTTGTATATACTTATTTGCATATTGACTCTCCCATTAGAATGCAAACTCCTTGAGAGAAGGGACTGACTTTTTTCTCTTTTTGTCTCCCAACACTTAGAACAGTAGGTGTTTAGTAAAATGTTTATTAATTGAGGGATTTAATTAAGTAATTTCCAGAGACAGATCATATTTAACTAGTAATAGCTACAAGGTATTCCCAAAGAACTCTGGGAAATGCTGTCTTATTGAAATAATCTATTCCTACTCTTCTGCCCCCTTTTATTCACCAATATTTTTTCTTTTACCAGTGCCTACAATGTTAATAGGTACCTAATAAATGCTTGTTGATTAAAGGAATGCTATCTAATCCAATGGACTGCCCATTTTACTGCATTTCATAGTCTGGGCAAAAAGCCATTCTTTATTCATTTCTTGTTTCTTTAATATATTCATTCCTCATCAGTTGTACTTCTTGGATTCCATTCTGCCATCATCTTTTCCCCAATCTCTTTTTCTTTTGACTATTTCCTCTTTGACTATATTCTTCCTTTTAATTCTCTATCCCTGCCAATCTCCCTGTTAAGTTTAATATAGTTCTGTATCAAACTTTCTCTCTCTCTCTTTCTTGCTCTTGCTCTGTGATAAATTCTCCTTAATTTCATTAGTTCAGAATGAGGTCTAGAGATACGTGCCAGTCCAACCTCTATCATGTTTGAATATTATACTACTGCCCCACTGATGGAAATAGCAAGTTTCTTCCCTTTTTAATTAATCTGTTCCTTAGTTAAGACCTTCTCCCCTCCTTTTCCTTTCTCAATATTAACAAAATGGAACAAACACACATTAAAGATCTGTGTTTGTCTTGTTTTTTATTTATTCCTTCTGTTAATTTTGAAAATATAGGATTCTGAAGTCATTTGCTGCTTTCCACTTATTAGAATAAAAGTGGTTTATTATCTTTTAGCTTCTTCCAATACCTCGAATGTTTTTATTTTCCAAGTTTTCTCTACCCTCCTGTGTTTGCATTTCACTTTCTATTTATCTCTGGTATTCTCATTAGGAATGCTTAAAGGTTCTCCATTTTATTAAAAAAAAAACACTCCCTGCTCTCATAGGATTGCAGTTATGTAGGAGAAGGTATTCTTGGTTGAGAGTCTTTTGGAATATCATATTCCAAGATTTTCTGTCCTTTGTGGTAGTTGTTGTCAAGTCTTTTGTGAATCTGACTGTGGCTCCTTAGTATGGGAACCCTTTCTTTTTGACTACTTGGATTATTTTTTCTTTGACCAGTGCCTACAATGTAAAATGCTTGTTATTAAGTAAATGCTATTCTAATCCAATGGACTGCCTTAGCTGCATTTCACAGTCTGAGCAAAAGACATTCCTCACCTGTTTCTTGTTTCCTGTATATATTCAGTTCTCATCAGCTGTACTTCTTGGATTCCACTCTACCTTCATCATCAACCTCCTTCCCTTAGGAAAAATTCAAGAAACTCTTCATCCTGGAGATTGGTTCAACTTTGGTACTCACATCTCATCAGACTCCTCAATAACCTCTGCCTTTCTGACTGGAGGGATGGAGGAGGACCAAACAAAAACCTCCGAAAGCCTTCATGTGAAGAGGACTCAGAAACCCTGCCAATTTTTCACTTCCTATGAACTGCACTCTTTGGATTCCTTTCATCATCATCATCATGCCTTTTCTCCCCTACTCTTTTTAGCTTCCTTTTTTGTGCTATCTTCCTCCATTAGATTTTAAGCTTCTTGAGAAGAGAGCTTGTCTTTTCTTTTTATTATTTATATCCTCTGGCTTAGCACAATGCCTAGAACATAGTAGACACTTATTAAATTTGTTTTGTATTGTATTGTTAGATTGATTTCTTTTGAAAATCTCAAGGTTCTTAAGGATGCTACCATGATTTAAGTTGTAGGCTCCCAGAGCACTCCTAGAAATAGATTGTGCTATGTGTGGAGAAGCTTTCAGATGCTGAGAAGATTGATCACATCAATACACATGTTACCTCTTTATAAAGTGTAGATAACTAGATTATAGAAAACGAATCCCAGAACCTAGATCACACTATGGAGAGCTTTGGGAGGTATTTACAAATATCAGACTTTCAGACTAATGAGCTTTCCCAAACAAAGATACTGAAGGATACATAAACCCAAACTCTCCTGGTTATATTGATGTTTTAGTTGGCCCATTCTCCACGGATTTCTCATGTCTGCTGTTGGTGATAATTAAGAACCTGTATGTATATATTGGATATGGGGTCAGGGATTGAATACTTGGTTTTCCTGATAGGTTAGTCATTAGGACAAAGTTTATCCATTTTAGGATGGTCTAAATTCAGAGTATACTTTCCTAAGGAAAAAGGTCACTGGTGGGAAAAAGAAGTTAAGTTGCTAATAACAATAGTAAAAACAAGCTAATGAAATTATTATCTAATTGTGTTTATTATCCAGTCTGAGCAATCTTTTGAAACCCAAACCCCGGATTATATGCCCATATATATAAGTGATAAGTCATATATTTTCTTCTGTGTTTCTATTCCCACAGTTCTTTCTTGATGTGGATAATGTTCTTTCTCATAAGTCCCTCAGGATTGTCCTGGATCATTGCATTGCTACTAGTAGCAAAGTCCATTATATTTGATTGTTCCACAGCATTTCACTTTCTAAATATAATGTTCTGTTGGTTCTTCTCATTTCATTCTGCATCAGTTCATGGAGGTTCTTCTAGTTCACACGGAAATCTTCCAGTTCATCATTCCTTACAGCACAATAATATTCCATCACCACCAGATAGCACAATTTATTCAGCAATTCCCCAAATGAGGGACATCCCCTCATTTGGAAATAGATATTGAGTGATAATACATGTATAACCCAGTGGAATTGCTTGTTGTCTCTGGGAGGGAGGAGGGAAAAGGGGAGGGAAAAACATGAATCATGTAACCATGGAAAAATACTTTAAAATAAAAAAATAATATTTGCATTACCCATCTGTCTTACAGGAAGGATTGAATGAAAGGAATATGTAAAAGACTTTATAATCTCTAACACACTATTGATGGCTCATGGCTTCAGAATTGGGGAAACAGATTGAAATCCATCTATAACTCAGTATTAGAGATGATTGTGACTCAGAGAGAGTGATTTATTGGTGGTCACACAGTAAGAGGCATGGTGAATTTTAAGTGGGGTCACCATAGCTCCCAAGTCCAACACTCTGTGCCTCTCTTTGATGAACACCAATTTTAGTGCCTTTTCTCAAAGACTCTCCCCAGTTTGTCTTGTAGATAGCTTGTTTATACATAGTTTGTTTGTATATTCATCCTTTCACGAAACTATGAGCTCCTTGGGATCAGAGACTGCCCTTTGCCTTTCTTTGTGTCACACAGTGCTTGGCATACAGTGGTCACTTAATAAATGTTTGTTGGATTGTGGTGTTGGAAGTGATGATTATGTAAATGGTGAAAAATCCTCAACCAGATCAGTGTGGATGACTGCTTGTTAAACTGACATCAGTTTCTCCAATTTAGCCTCAGTGTGGGAGACAGAACCAGAGTGGCCGGAAACAAAAATAGTTTCGAAAAGTCTTGGTGTTCAGGTATGAGAGGTTGATGGCCTGTTATGCTCCTTGGTAGTAGTTTATGAGAAACAGATGTCCAGCAGCAGCCTCCCATTGTGGAGGGAGGGCTCTCAGGCTTCCCGTTTGGGCTCCATTCTTGAGAAGTTTAATAACAAAGTAGGATAAATCAGCTGATTTCGGTCAGAATAAACTGCCGAATCAGCCAACCCACATCAAGCTTGGATGCCCCAAGTCTTTAAAAGGGAGCATTTTCTGAAAAATGTTTAACAGCTCCATCAAAGAACTCATTAATGCTCACAAGCCAGGCTGTCCTTTCCTTTTTTTCTTCTTTGCTTTCCAAGTGACCCCTTGGGTAGTTCAGCACCTTCAGTAGGGGAGGAAGGGAGGCAATAAAAATGTTGACCCCTGTCTAAATCTGATTTCCTTTCCTTTCTTACAACAGATGCTTGATGTTAACAGAATAAGGCACTGTCTTTGGTAGTTTTTGAAAAGTAACTTAAGTTAATGGATGAAAAAAATCATAAGAGTTAGAGCTGAAAGAAAATGAGAAATGATTTAGTTCAACTCCATAATCATTTGACAGATGGGAAAAGTAAAGTCCAGAGAAACAATGTGAAGTAGGATCACAGAACTTTATAATTAGAAGGGACCTGAGTGGCTGTCTAGTCCAAACTATAAGCAGAAGGAATCTCCAATAATGTATCTGACAAATGGGCATATAGTCTCTGGTCTCCAATACAGAGGATGCTACCACCTTCCAAAGTTAACAAGCCAAAGCAATACGTATTTAGCAGGCACCAAGCACTGTGCTAAGCACTGGAAATACAAATACAAGCAGAAGGAAAGATAATCTGTCCTCAAGGAGTTTATATTTTAGTGGATATTAGGTAGAACCTATGGAAAATGCCCATGACTTGGACTCTTTCCTTAAAATAGAAGCTCTGGAAGGAACCCGTCAATTAGAGGAAGGGGCCATATGGCAGAATATACTAACAGTGTGAGAAGGACAAGGGTAGGGGCCTGCCATCTACTAGTAGACAAAGTCCAAGGAGTCCACTGATTACATTTTTACAATATTTTTAGAAAATCTTTTCTTGATTCTGTTATTCTCTAAAATGATTGCCCCCTGCTCCCATCTCTCCATCTTTTCACTTCCAAACTCCTAAAAGGAATCATTTGGATTCATCCATCTAACTCCTTCATTTTGACCTTCCTCTGGCTATTGAAGAACATCAATATCTTAACTACTAGATCCAGTGGCTTTATCTCAGTCTTCCTCCCTGCCTTTTTTGTATCTTTTATTCACATCTCCCAAATTCTCCCTTGACTTCTCTGACATTGTTGTCTCGCAGTTCTCCTACCTTATTGACTGTTCCTTCTCAGGCTCCTTTGTTGGATCATCCATCTCTTGCCCTTAAATATGGATGTTCCTATGACCATCTTAGATCCTCTTCATTCTCTATGCTCTCTCATTTGATCCCAAGGGATCAATTTTTATCTTTGTGAATGCGACAGCCACATCTGTCTTTTATTTCCAGTCCCAACCTCTCCCCTAAGTTCTAGTTCCACATCACTACTTGAATAATAAACATAATAACAATTAGCATTTATATAGTGTCTGCTATGTGCTAAGAGCTTCATATATACTATCTCATTTGGTCCTCACAGCAACCCTGGGAAGTAGGTGCTATGATTATCCCTACTTTACAAATGAGGAAACTGAGGCATCCAGAGATTAAGTGACTCATCCATGGCCACACTGCTGGGAAGTGTCTGAGGCTAAATTTGAATTCAGGTCTTTCTGATTCAAGGACACCCAAATACTCCATCCACTGTGCCACCTAGTTATCTTATTCAGTCCCACCTAGATCTCTCTCTCTCTCTCTCTCTCTCTCTCTCTTTCTCTCTCTCTCTCTCTCTCTCTCATCTTTACCTTATGGCTTAGAATCAATACTGTGTTTTGGTTCCAAGGCAGAAGAGTGGTAAGGGCTAGGCAGTGGGACTTAAGTGAGTTGCCCAGGACTATGGCTAAGTGGTTTGCCAGCTCTTCCACCTATTTCAAGCTTGTGTTGAGTCAAAGTTATTGTTAACCAAAGTGTTAACTCCAACTAGGCAAAGAGAATAAAAGATTCTGGAGAACAAAGAGAACCAAGAATTTCCTTTCACACATGTGTACCCTTCTCTACCCTTACGGGAACAGCACCTTCATTCAAACTCTCATCACATTGCTTGGGTTATGGCCATATTCTAATTAGTTTGCCTGACTCTTTTTCTCTTTCCTCCCCAATCTCTCATTCACATAGCCACACACATTAACTGCCTAAGGCACAAGGTCATTCCCTTCCTCAAAAATCTTCTTTGGCCCCCTATTGCCTCTAGGATAAGCTATACTTCTTAGGCTGACATTGAAGGCTTTCCTTAGTCTGCCTCCTATTTACCTTTCCATTTATATTTCACATTACTCTTCTTTAAACACTCTGTGTTCTGACTAAGCTGAAGGACTATTCTTCAAACTTGATATGTCATTTCTCCTTGTATATTTATTTACACATGTCATCCTTCCCCTGTGCCTACAATGGACACATTCCTATAACCTTCATCTTCCAGAATTTTATTCTTCCTTAAGGGCTCAATTGAGCAGCCACTAAATCCAGGAAGACTTAAAGATAAATAGATCTGAAAGTAATCTCTCTTTCTTTAAGTTCTCCTAAAGCTGGAGCACATTGTCTACATCTCTCTTTTGTCCCCATTGTTTTCTAGCTTTTCATATATAAAATTGAGTATGATAAAATGTAAGCCCCTTCAGAAGCTGTCATTGTTGTTTTTGTATCCCCCACACCTTACACAATACCTTATACACACAGTAATCCCTAAATTATGGTGGTCAGAAGTGAAAATGATGCTCCATATATGGTCTGCCCAGAGAAGAAGTACTGAAGGATTCTCACTTCTGTCTTCCTGGAAGATCTACTTTTCTTAATGAAGCCCAAGACCCCATTAGTTTTTGGATCCCATTATTTGTAAAAGAACTTGTAGTCCATTAAAACAACCAGTTTTTTTTTTTCCTGACAGATTGTTTCCCAATTATGCCTCCATCTTGTGGGAAGAAATTGACTCTATTTAAATAGCTCACCCTTTTCAATTTTACGTTTCTTTGATGATATCTTTTACTAAAAAGACTAAACTTCTATTGGTGATGTTGTAGAACTGTGGGCTTTGGAACACTATAGTTACCAAAGGATTAAAAATGAGCATCCCTCAGAGTGCAATGTGGGGTGGAGTATGGGAATGTGGGGGTATGGAAGTGGATCATTGTGTGTATGAATAGGGTATAACACATAAAAATAAGGAAATATTAAATGAAGAGTAACCTGGGCATAAGTGCTTAAATATTTATTCAAATGAACTTATGGCATAGCTATGAATTAGGTTTGTGCCATCCGAGCATATCATTCCTATTTTGTGCAAATCAATACTAAAAAATCCCTCAAAATCTCACAGTTTTCAAGAGCACTTTTCCTCATCCTATCTAGTGCATTCCTTTACTTCTCTCTGCCCCCTCCAACTCCCCCATGTCTCTTACCCACCACATGCTAAGAAAGGGCTCTTCTTGCTTCTGTACATACCAGAATAACAAATATTTGTCATTTAATTATAAGGAATTATTATGGAATGGGAGGAAGAGTAATAACAAATCCCATCTGGGTTCAATTAAAATGAGCCATGTTTCTGGAGGATATGTATGTGCTATGTTTCCTTTCTCTCCTGTCCTCTCCTGTCCTGTCCTCTCCTCTCTGTCCTGTCCTGTCCTGTCCTGTCCTGTCCTGTCCTGTCCTGTCCTGTCCTCTCCTCTCCTCTCCTCTCCTCTCCTCTCCTCTCCTCTCCTCTCCTCTCCTCTCCTCTCCTCTCCTGTCCTCTCCTCTCCTCTCCTGTCCTCTGCTCTCCTCTCCTCTCCTTCTCCTCTCCTTCTCCTCTCCTCTCCTCTCCTCTCCTCTCCTCTCCTCTCCTCTCCTCTCCTCTCCTCTCCTGTCCTGTCCCCTCCTGTCCTGTCCCCTCCTGTCCTCTCCCCTCCTGTCCTGTCCCCTCCTGTCCTGTCCCCTCCTGTCCTGTCCCCTCCTGTCCTGTCCCCTCCTGTCCTGTCCCCTCCTGTCCTCTCCCCTCCTGTCCTGTCCCCTCCTGTCCTGTCCTGTTCTGTCCTATCCTCTCCTCTCCTCTCCCCTCCTGTCCTGTCCCCTCCTGTCCTGTCCCCTCCTGTCCTCTCCCCTCCTGTCCTGTCCCCTCCTGTCCTGTCCCCTCCTGTCCTCTCCTCTCTTCTCCTCTCTTTTCCTTTCCTCAGCTCTCATCTCCTTCTCTCCTCTCTTCTCCTTTCCTGTCTCTTTTATCCTTTCTGCCATTTCCTTATGAGAGGGCTGACTCATTGATTCCTGTTTCTTTTCTGGTGTCCATCCAGGCAGGTAGGACAGCGACACACAGCCTTACATCTCCTCAGATAATTCTTACATGAAAACCTCATCCCCAAATGAAACAAACAAAACAAATCAAGAACTATGAAAAGTTTCTCTGAGATAAGCTCATTCATTTACAATAATCCACATCCTTCCCCAAGGGTGGCCACCCACTAAGAGAACAGCATCTGGTCCTCATGCTACTGGCAATGAGGGGGAAAAGTACGTGTGCATAATATCACCCAGAACATTTAGAACTGGAGTGAAGACATGATTTAGAACAGCCTTGATTTCTAACACCAAAATACCACGCTCTCTTCCCACCACCATTGTATAGTACATTATGATTACAAAGTGTTTTGTTTCCACTATCGTATTTGGTCCTCACAACAATTATGAAGGAAAGTAAGAGGGGGAGGCAGTATTGTGGGATAGGTATCTCCATTTTACATATGAGAAACATGAGGTTTACAAAGTTAAGTGATTTGACCAATGCCCCATGGCCAGTACCAGGACTCAGATCCAGTATTATTTCTATCATGCCAAAGTCCTTCTTATAATCACACATGCAATTAGATAGCAATTTGTTGGAAAGAGCACACAGATAGACACCTGGGAACCCTCTAGGTTGGACTCATTGACCATAATTGTAGTGAAAGGGGCCCTGGAGTGGGAACCAGCCTTTGACATTGGGCAAATCACCTCTCTCTAAGCCTTAGCCTCTCATCTATAAAATGAAGATAATCCTACTGGCCCTACCTACCTCACAAGTTCCATGTATGTAAAAGTTCTTTGTAAACCTAAAAGCACTATATAAACATGGCAGCCCTAGATTCAGTGAATGGAATGCTGTCAATGCCTGTGTGACCTTGGGCAATGTCTACCCTGAATTTCACTTTCCTTCTTGTAATACTAGGGGACTAGACCAGACTTCCACAATGCCAACTGCCTTTTAGACATTTTGAACTAGATGTCCTTTTGGCATCTCAAAGGCAATAGCTCCTAAGCAGAACTCATTATCTTTTCCTACAAACCCATCCCTCTTCTGAAGTTCCCTTTTCTCTCAAGGCCACTACCCTCATTCCAGTCTCTAGAATTTTACTATCTTGCTTGATTTTTCATTCTTTCTCGTCCCACATATCTAATCAGTTGCCAAATCTTGATTGTCCTACTCTAAAACATCATTCTACTCCCTTCTTTCCACATACATGATGTAAAAAGATAATGGAAGGATCCCTTTGGGAGAGAGATGGAACGTGACCTGGGTTTAGTTTTACTAGGCTTACAGGGTATCTGCCTATGAGACAGAGGTTAAAAGATGGTTGTTTCTCAGTTCAAGGCCAATAAGTTTGGTTGTAATGATACAGCAACTGCGTCAGGAAGGATTAAATGCCTCGATGAGAGAAGAATGATGGTTTGCTAGGAATTAGGCTTTACCTAGCTTCCTGAGGTGAATTTCCTCCCACAGACTTGCTTAGGAGAGAGGGAATGGCTGGGGACTGAGACTTGGCTTAGCTCAATCAAATGTAGACCCTTTCTCCCTAAAACCCCATCCAACTGGTCCCTTCTTATATCCTAATAGTTAGATCTGACTAATTCTCTTGAGTTTCAAGATTTATTTAAAGGGGTAGCAAGGTTAGGTCAGGGAAAAGGATGCAGGAGCCCTGGCTAATACCCCAGGAAGATTAACAAAGGTCAGGCTTTGGCCTCAGCTGAGGCAACCCTGGAAAAATCCTATCTGATCTAGATGTTCCCTGCCAATAGCTAACCATAGGCTAAATCAACAGATCAATAGTCTCTTGGCTGTTATCAGACCAGTGAGTGGGAATTCCTGCTGGCTCTGTTTAGCTTCCCCTCAGGGCAAGCCCCTCAGGTAAACTGCTTCTTGATAGAGTCCATGTGGATAGAGATTTCCAGGTATTCAGGAACAGGAATAAGAAGTTAATAAGTCTTTCTCAGGAAGCACTTTGAGATCCACTAACAGACTCATTCCCTTTCAGAACCTGGCAATGCCTCCAAATGCAGTGGATGATCTTGGCATCTTCAGTCTCTGACCAAGTTCTCAGTGCCCCATAGTTCCTATTTCAGTCACCTTCATGGCTGTTGCAACAAATTATTCTCATCTACCCATTCTTCCAGAAATTTTCATATACTTGATGTAGACATCTGCCTATTTCGCTGATTATTTGAGGCCTGTTAGTCACCTTCAAACTGGTTTAGTCGATCTGCTTAAATGGTTTTACTGGTGTGTGGCTGTTATATCTACAGTTTCTTGGAGCCACAGTTGAGAGTTGAGTGGCATAAAGGAGGAGGAGCAGTCCTGAAACGGGCTCAGCAAGCCCTCATACCAAAGGTGCTAGTATTCCCTGAACATTTCATTCACTTGTCTGTGGGGACTATAGTTACTGTGGGGAGAAAGTTCACCCTCTTGGGTTAGAAGTATCTTTTCCATAGCAGAGTGGATTAAAAACCATAATCCTACTAAACACATTTCAGGCAGGGTGACACACACAGATGAAAGGTAAAATACTGGAGCAAAATTTATTATGCATTATCTAAAGTAAAAAAAGTAGGAATATTAATATGATAGCAGACAAAGCTAAAGTAAAAATTGATCGGGTTAAAAGAGACAAGGAAGGAAATTACATTCTGTTAAAGTATACTATAAACAATGAAGTAATATCAATACTAAACATTTATACACTAAATGGTATAGCATCCAGATTTCTAAAGGAGAAACTAAAGGAGTTTAAAGAGGAAGTAGATAGTAAAATCATACTGGGGGGGGGGGGAACCTCAACATTCCCATTTCAGAACTAGATAAAGTGAACCAAAATATAAATAAGAAAGAAGTAAAGGAAGTGGATGAAATGTTAGAAAAATTAGAGTTAATAGCTATCTGGAGAAAACTGAACAGGGATAAAAAGAGAATATACCTTTTTTCAGTAGTACATGGTGCATATATAAAGATTCACCAAATACTGGGGCATAAAAACATTGCAAACAAATGCAGAAAAGCAGAAATCATAAATGCAATTTTTTCAGATCATAATGTGATAAAAATTATAATTAACAAGGGCTCACGGTGAGGCAAATTTAAGATTAATTGGAAACTAAATAATCTAATTCTTCAAAACTGATGGGTCAAAAAACAAATCATAGAAACAATTATTGAGTCCATTGAGGGGAATGACATTGAGGAGACAACATATCAAAACCCCTGGGATACAGCCAAAGCAGTACTCAGGGGAAAATTCCTATCTCTGAGTGCCTATATCAACAAATCTATAGAGAGGGAGGAGATCACTGAATTGGGCTTGCAACTTAAAAAATTTGAAAGAGAACAAATTAAAAATCCCCAGACAAAAACTAAATTGGAAATCCCAAAAATTAAAGGATAAATTAATAAAATTGAAAGTAAAAGAACTATTGAACTAATAAATAAGACTAGGACCTGGTACTTTGAAAAAACAAAATAAAGTACAGGTGAATCTAATTAAATAAAAAAGAAATAAGAGACCAAATGAACAGTATCAAAAATGAAAAGGGCACTCTTACCTCTAATGAAAAGTAAGACAATTATTAAGAGCTATTTTGCCCAATTATATGGCAATAAATAGGACTATCTAGGTGAAATGGGTGAATATTTACAGAAATATAAAATGCCTTTATTAATAAAAGAGGAAATAGAACACTTAAATAATCTTATTTCAGAAAAAAAGAAATTGAACAATCCATCAAGGAACTCCGCAAGAAAAAACCCCCAGGGCCAGATGCATTCACAAGTGAATTCAATCAAACATTTAAAGAATAACGAATTTAATTATGAGAAGTACCTTTTCCTAGATGTTGAAGCCTTAAGATAAATCCCTATTGGTCCAGGGCTGGTTATGGTCTTATGACATCTAGAAAACTTTCCTTGTTTCAAAAGCAGTCCCAGTGGCATGCAAGCTCTGACAGGGTCTACCAAGAAATAAGGATTAATTGATTCAGCCTAGATAAATTTAGAGGGGTTCAGCATTAGAAGGTAGGGCATCAGATGATAAATTTTCTCTGGACATCTGCTAAAGCATAGATCATCAGATTCTAGATCTATAGCTGAGAGGTTCTTCACTGGCCATCTAGTTTAATCTCATTTTATAGATGGGAAGACTGAAGCCCAGGAGATTAAGTGACTAGTCCAAGGTCATATAAACAATAAGCTTCAGATGTGGCCCTTGAACTCATGCTGTCTGACTCAAGAAGCAATGTTTTCTCTACTGTACCACAATTGGTTATGATCTGCCTACATGTGTGGAATGCATAATCACAATGGTGCAATCACAACTATTTAGAAGTCTTAGAACATCATAATTGCATATTAAAAAGTGTGATAAAAATAATTAATAATATAAATAAATAATTATTAAAGTAATAACATTTTATTTATGATGAAATTAAATAGATGTAAAATCTTACAGTTTGGATAGAAAACCATTTTTAAGAGGACAAGGGGTGGGAGTGGGTACAGTTAGGTGGCTCAGTGGATTGAGAACCTAGAGACTGGAAGGTCCTGAGTTCAAATTTGACCTGAGACACTTCTGCCTAGCCCTTAATGTTCTTCTGCCTTGGATTCTAAGATGGAAGGCAAGGTTAAAAAACCCAAACAAAAGACAAACACAAAAAAAGTACAAGCTGGGTTAATGCATAGCAAGAGAGGATCCTTCTGAAAAAGATCTGAGGATTTTTGTGGACTACAAGCTTGCTAGGAGTCAACGGTGTGATATGACAGCAAAGAAAAGGAAGCCTTAGCCTGTTAGAGTGGCAGTGTCCAGGTCTAGGGAAGTGACAGCCCTCTTGTACTCTTTCTGATCAGAGCAGATCTGAACCCTTGGCTTCAGGTGGAAGCAAACATTGTAGAAAAGACTTTGGTAAGAGATTCTGAGATGCTGTGATTTTGTGATAGATGTCCCCAAACAAAGCAAAACAGCTTTTGGTCTCTGGATAGCATTCACCACATAACACAATCAAGATGGGGACAGACAGATGCACTCTGGGAAACCTTATGAAAATCTTTACTTCATTCCTGAGTGAAGTTGGTAATCATTTTAACTCAGAAATCTCTTTCGTGGGAACAAAGGCTTTCATTTTCATGGATTCTGCAGCTTGTGGTCTTTTCCTGGTAATGTTAATGTGAAGCAAATTCCATATGGTGAATTCTTATTCTCTGTGCCCAGGAATCTCATTGCTGGTGTCGGACATACCACTGACATGTTATTGACTAAATTGGTTTTATGTTAACATTAGGAATCACAGAATCTCAGCACTGGAAGGTCCTTGGAAGTCATCTGGTCCAACCCATTCCTGAGCAAGAATCCTTATGATAATGTCCTCAACAAGTGGTCATCTAACTTGTTTCTGAAAGGACTCCTGTAAGGATTCTAAATGGTTGGGATGAAGTGAATGAGCCTTGAAGCCATGAAGTCAGGAGATAGAATGCTGAGTTCAAGTACTAGCAAGTAGACTAGTTTGTCCAAAACATAAAGTTTGTAAAGGGAAATGTTGGGATTTATTGGTAAGGACTTCTTCAAAGGGTTTGAAAAGAAGAATTTGATAAAGATATCAACACCAAAGGCAATAGAGTCTTTTATTTTGTGTACTTGGTTCCTGAGAGTTCATGGTCTTGAAGCTAGGGAGAGACCTGGATTCAAGTCCTGAACTTTGACATCTCATTGCTCTAGGTACCTCTCAAAGATTATAGAATTCAGAGACGATGCTGCCTTAGATTGGTAAGAGGGGATTTTCAAGTTCTTTTACACCAATAAAATCAAACAGTCCCTATTCTAATGGAAGACTGAACTGGAGACACCCAAGGAAGCTCAGACAAGAGGGAAAAGACAAAAGAAGGATTGAAGTATCCCAGAGGTCCTGAGTCTTAGACCTCCAGATCTGGCTTGACCCCCACACTGGGACCATGACTGACACCACTGGAGCAAGACTAGGAAAGGGGAGGGAAGGATTAGATACAGGGATGGTGCTAAGGAACCTTGGCATAATGATCCTTAAGTCATGGAAGAAGGAAGAAATCTGCAATTGTTTCTCAAGAGGCTTCTCTCAGGACCTGACAGGTCATCAAATCAGGTTCTCTTATTTATTTATTTTTAAAAGAATTTTACTTTCCATCTTAGAGTCAATCCTGTGTATTGGTTCCAAGGCAGAAGAGTGATAAGGGTTAGACAATTAGGGTAGTCACACATATAGGAAGAGTTCAGATTTGAATCCAGAACCTGCTGTCTCTAGGTATGACTCTAAATCCATTGAGGCACCTAACTTCCTCCTGGACCAGGCTATGTTTTGGAATCCTGAGTCTTTCACTCCATGTAAAGCTTAGAGCAGTTCAGATGTTTGATCTAGAGTGCTGGCTTCCTACTCTTATCAGTTTCCCATCTGTAAACTAGAAAACTGGGGTTTTTACTTAGTAGCTTCAAGGAATAGAAGAGTCAGATATTGAGTTTCCAGAGGAGAGTCAGGGCAAAAATAAAATGAGTTCAAAGCAGAGAAATGATCAGGGCTGAGTCATTGGTAATATGTTAGAAGGATGAACATTAGAACAGAAAAAAGTAAAAGATTGCTTCCAAGCTGTAAGAGATGGCTCATTGGATGGAGCTTTGGATCTCGATTCAGGAAGACCTGAGTTCAGATCCTAGACCCTGATATGATCCTATGTGATCCTAATAAGTTGCTTCCCTTTTGTCTGCCTCAGATTTCCTATCTGTTAAGTGGGGATGATAATAGCAATAATCTCAGAGTTACTTTGATTAAATAATATTTGTAAGTCACTTTGCAGATCTTAAAGTGCTATATAAATGCTTGCTAAAAACAAATAATCTGAATTGATAGTGTGGGGCCAAATTCCAAAAGGTTTTAAATGCCATTTTAAAGAATTTTTATTTAATTTTTGTGGTAAGTGGGAGCCATTGAGTTTCTGAATCATGAGGATGGAGTGTGCTTTAGGGAGATTGACTTGGCAGCCAGAATGGGAAGGGGCTGAAAGACAGGCGTCCAATCAGGAGCGTTTGGTACTATTCTAGGTGAAAGGGGATGAAGATGGTAACTGTGTGGGTAGAGAGAAATGAATGGATAAGATGGAGAAGAAGTCTCCTGATGCAGTGAGCAGGTGGCATCTGGGATAGCATTTGATGATAATCATTTGATTGAAAAATGTAAAAACATTAAAGCTGTTTAATACTCCCAAGAGTGTGCCACTGACCGTATAAATTAAGTTCAACTGCTACCTTTTTTAAGGTTATTCCTCAAAGTGACGCCATGGCTGGCTCTTCTCCCAAACCCCCCTGCTTTAAAAGTGGAGTCCAATAAACCAGGGGTCCTCTCCCTTACCAGAAAAACTATGAACACACACCATTCAAGAAAAAGAAAGGGCTGTTTTTGCTACAGTCCCTACTGAGGGTTCAGAAGGTCAGACATTACCACAATTTCTCTCCTGTTATTTTAGGGCTCTCTCGTGTTTGGCTTGGCCTCGTGTACATGGCATTTGGTTTCACTTATTTTTCCGAGGGTTTGCGCTTTTCAGAGCCAAAGGGACATATTTCCAAAAAAGAAATTCAGCAAATACAACTTCCCGAAAAATCGAGTCTTCTGCTCTGTTGGAGCCTTGGAGAATCATTGGAGGGAAGCCGGAGGTCCTCATTTATTTCTAGGACTCTACTGCCCTAACTGGAGAGACATGGAGGGATCAGGCCTGCCTCTGGGTATCTGAGCATCAGTTTAGGCAATGCTAAGAAGCCTTTAGCACATCTGTAGTCTGAGCCTTGAGGAGTGGCCCCCATTATAGAAATGCAATCAATCAGACCAGGTTGGCTGGTAAACACAGAGCAAGAAGGTGAAGTTCTTTGCTTCCTGATTAAGTGTTTACCAGTGGAGTCTTGGTTAGAGCTCATTATTTTAAATTGCAAGATGGTGTCATTTGCCTGTTGCTGTTGCTTTTGGGGGAAGGGAGGAGACTGTACTGAGTTATATGGGGAATCTATGACTGGAAAATCTGGAATGACTGTGTAAAACATGATTACAATCAGCAGGGTTGGAGTAAAAATATAGGAGAGGCTCCAGAGTCAAGTTTCTTTCTTAAAAAAAAAATTCATATATTTGTTCAGCCGTTCCCCAATGGATGGACACCCTTTTAATCTCCAGTCCTTTGCCACTACAAAATGAGCTACTATAAAGGTTTTTGCATACATGGATCCTTTTCTTTACTTTTCTTTTCTTTTCTTTTCTTTTCTTTCTTTCTTTCTTTCTTTCTTTCTTTCTTTCTTTCTTTCTTTCTTTCTTTCTTTCTTTCTTTCTTTCTTTCTTTCTTTCTTTCTTTCCTTCCTTCCTTCCTTCCTTCCTTCCTTCCTTCCTTCCTTCCTTCCTTCCTTCCTTCCTTCCTTCCTTCCTTCCTTCCTTCCTTCCTTCCTTCCTTCCTTCCTTCTTTCTTTCTTTCTTTCTTTCTTTCTTTCTTTCTTTCTTTCTTTCTTTCTTTCTTATCTTGGAAATCTAGACCTAGCAATGGTATCTTTAGGTCAAGTTTCCAAGTGAATTTTGATATATTTTATCAAGATCTATAATGAATTCCTTTGGCAATTTGATTGGCATAGCATTAAAAGGGTGGATTAATTTTAGTAGTATTGTCATTTTTTTGTATTGGCATACCTTACCTATGAACACTGAATATTCCTTCAGCTATTTAATTTTTTTTAAATTTCTTTAAGGAGCATTTTGTAATAGGCTCTATATATCCATTCTCTGCTTTGAGAGGTTGATCCCAGATATTTTATGCATTTTATAGCTATTTGGAATAAAATTTCCCTTTCTGTTATTGATTCTTGTGCTTTTTTATTGTTGTATAGAAATTCTGTTTATTTATTTTAAAAAATCATTGTATCTGTCTTAGAACTGCTACTAAGGGCTAGACAATTAAGGTTAAGTGACTTGCCTAGGGTGACACTGTTAGGAAGTATCAGGCAATATTTGAACCCAGGTCCTCTCTATTCCAAGCCTGGCACTCTATCCACTGGGCATCTAGTCACCCCAGTGTTGTTCATTTCTGAAGATTTATTTTGTAGCCTACAACTTTGCTGAAGTTATTGTCTTTGTATCTTTACTGATTCCCTAGGATTTCCCAAATAAACCATCATGTCAGCAAACAGGAATAGTTTTATCTCCTCTTTACCTATCTTTATTAACTCCTTTTTTATTTAACTCCTTTTTCTAGTCTTATAGGTATTGCTAACATTTCTGGAACTATATCAAATATATAAAAATATCAAATAACTCTATCAAGTAACAGTTGGAAGAGCAGGCATCTTTGTTTCACTCACTATGCTTATTGAAAAAGGTTCTAGGGTAGTGATGGTGAACCATTTAGAGGCTGAGTGCTCAAACTGCACCCCTGTTTACTCCAGATAGGGGAGGGAGGAAGCACTCCCTTTGGGCTTCTGGGCAGAGAGGCAGGTGAAGTTAGAAATATACTCAGGTGTGATTGGGGAGGGGGAGGGGAGCAGCCTGGCCCCACTGGTTTTCTAGTAATGAAGGAGAACTCTGTGCTGGGGTGAGGGGGATAGTGTGTATGCCTATAGAGAAGGCTCTGAGTGCCCCCTCTAGTATGTGTGCCATAGGTTTGCCACCATGTTTCTTGGGGAACTTCACTGTATATTATATGATTGTTTTTAGGGTCCTCCTCCTCCTTCTTATCATCATTCTCCTCCTTCTCTTTCTCATTTTCCTCCTCTTTCTCCTCTTCCTCCTCCTCTTCTTCTCATTTACCTTCCCTCTTAGAATCAATACCATATATTGGTTCTAAGGCAAAAGAGTAGCAAGGGCTAGGCAGTGGGGGTTAAGTGACCCACCCAGGGTCACATAGCCAGAAAGCATCTGAGGTCAGATTTGAACCCAGGACCTCCTGTCTCTGGGCCTGACTATCAATCCACTGAGTCACCAAGCTTCCCCCCACATTTCTTCTTAATAAAGACTTATTCTTGAAGGCAGCTAGGTATCTCAGTGGATAGAGAGCCATACCTGGATATGGGAGTCCCAGGTTAAAATCTAACCTTATATATAACCTTAGTGGTGTGACCCTGGGCAAGTCACTTAACTGCTAATGCCTAGTCCTCACTGCTCTTCTGCCTTGAAACTGATACCCAATATTGATTCTAAGATGAGAGGTAAGGACTTAAAAATAATTAAGACTTATTCTTGATGTCAGTGTTGGAAGGGACCTTAGGGATCATCTACCTGGGACCAGACCTGCCAAAGAATCCACACTACAATCCACCCAAGAAGTGATAATTCAGCTTTTGATGGTAGACTACCTTTGTGAAAGGCAGAGCACTAGCTGGAATAATGTCTCTGCCTTCCAGGTATTGACATCCTAGGAGAGGACAATAAGAGTTATAGCTAAGTGACTACATGATAAGTCACAGAGTGATAGAGCACTGATATCTAGGGAGATCATGAAACATTTTCTTTCAAGGAAGGGGTGTGTAAGCTGAGCTGAGAAGGAAGATAAGGATGCCAAGATACAAGGTTGAAGCTAGAAAGAAGTTCTAGCCTGAAAGTCTCCGAAGGCACCAAGGTAGGAAATGGTAGTTTTGGAAAACAATTCAGACTTTTTTTTTGTATTGTACTTTTATATACTTTGTATAAATATATATATGCATGTATTTGTATACTTTGTATATTATATATTTATATACATTGTATATTATATATGCATATATTTGTATACATTGCATAGTATATATTTATATACACTGTATATTATATGTACATATATTTGTATACTTTGTATATTATATATTTATATATGTTGTATATTATATATGCATATATTTGTATACGTTGCATATTATATATTTATATACACTATATATTATATGTACATATATCTGTATACTTTGTATATTATATATGCATATATTTGTATACGTTGCATATTATATATTTATATACACTGTATATTATATGTACATATATTTGTATACTTTGTATATTATATATGCATATACTTTGTATATTATATGCATATATTTGTATACTTTGTATATTATATATTTATATACTTTGTATATTATATGTATATATTTGTATACTTTGTATATTATATATTTATATACATTGTATATTATATATGTATATATTTGTATAATTTGTATATTATATATTTATGTACATGGTATATTATATATGCATATAGTTGTATACTTTGTATATTATATATGCATATATTTATATACTTTGTATATCATATATATTAAAATATATGTATATATAATACAATTGTACTTTGGCTTGAACATAGAGTGAATGAGAGTCGGAAGGTTGAGCCTGGAGGCAGAATGTGGAGGGATCATCCCTCCAGCAAGCCTAGCTTTGTGATGGCGGCAGGCAGGGGCCAGATTAAGTGGAGAAGAAACAATTCTTACTGTGAAGGAGCTTCCATTTGGTTCAGATGAAACCTACATTTGGGCAGTGTTTTCAGAAAAATGCAAGCCAAAATTGTGGCAGATCAGAGGGGGAAATAGAGGCATTTATTCCAAGTAGGAACAAGTCTGGAATTTAACCACTGTGTACTTTATGTATTTCAGAGGGCTATGGAAAGATGTTTGTTTGTTTTTTTTACCACACTGATTGT
>NC_077232.1:50074352-50134352 GCF_027887165.1 Monodelphis domestica
CCTGGGCCAGTCACTTCATTTCTGTCAATCAATTAGTAAACTTTCATTAAGTTTATTATTAGTAGACACATTATTAAGTGAACATTTATTAAGCTAATCTATTATTTAATAATAATGTGTCACTTGTATGTCAGCTCCGTGATGACATACTTGTACTGGTTCTGGATAATGGACCATCCTCTTCCATCCTCCCAGTCACAAATGGAATGAAGCAGGGCTGTGGGCTTGCTCCCATGCTTTGTAGCATGATGTTTTCAGAGATGCCGTTAGATGCCTTTAGTGAGGGTGAAATTGTATCGATTTCATAATATTATAATATAATTTCTTAATATTATATATTATAATATATTATAATCAGCTACCACCCTACTGACAAATGATGGTAAAAATAATGGTAAATTATGTAACTTGACCAGGCCAAGACTAATAAGGGATGAGAGTTGGTGCATGGCTTTCTGTTCACTCAAAGCAGCCTCTGAGACTGAGATGCCACTTGGGTTAATTTGGTCAACGATCACTAGCAAGAAAAGAGAGATTCTCCACTTAGCAGCTCCACAACATCCCTATGTGGGACCACTGGTTTCAGCAAATGGAGAAATCTGAATGCGTGGCTAAGTTCCCTTCCCTTCAGAGAATACTTTCCAGGGATGTCGCATAGAGGATGAGGATGATGCACTCATTGTCAGAGCTAGCTCAGTGTTTAGGGGGCTCTGCAGAAAAGTGTGGAAGAGAAGAGGGATCGGGCTGCCTACCAAACTGAGCATCCAGTGTGACAGAGGAAGGATCCTGAGACTTTGACAGAGCCTGGAGGACATGGTGAGGATGGCAGCCACAGTGGGGGGGTGGTGAAGGAGGTTTGGAATCTTGAGGGAAGAGGAGATTCCAGGGGGAGCCAGTTGATCTCTCTCTCTTGCCTGAGAAAACCAGGATGACAGGCTGATCAGAGATTTCTGTCCTGAGCCATACAAAAGCCCTCATTGATCCTAATCACCACCCCCCTCCAAAGATACCAAGAGTTGTGGCAAAACCTGAGAAGAAGAGACAGAGACAGCATTTGAATCCAACTCTTTTGACTCCAAATCCAGTTTTCTTCCCACTATACCACTAAGTTTCTTCTAGATACAAGACTTGTCCTGGGGCAGTCTGGGTGAATTTCCACATGGGGAGCTGGGACAGTTGCCAGGAATTTGGAGGAGGAGAGACACTTAGAGGATGACAAAACCAAGCCATTGAATGACTCTAAAGAAGGCGGCTGTGGCCTGTCTCCTTGTGGTAAATATTCCACCCCCCACTCCTTCATGCTGGATTCAGATTCTTGGCAGAATCACTGGGCATCCTGTGCCAGCCAATCCAGGAGTCGCTGCCACAACAATTGCTGGAAGAGAGACCTGGAGTGAGTGTTTCCTGAAGTATCCCCAATGAGCTGCAGTCGGGCTCCTAGTAACAGCTCCCCTGTGGCTGCCACTTCTCTTTATAGGACTCCTAGCCTGTTGGCAATGGGCCAGCTTCCGAAACATGAAAGAAACTCCTATCTCAGTGTAGATCAGACTTGGAGCTGTAGGAGAGACATTGGAGAGTCCAACCCTCTCCTTTTAAAGAAGGGGAAACAGAGGCAGGCAAGGGCTTAATGACTTTCCCAGACTCACATGGCTGGTAAGAATCTGAAGCAGGATTTGAACACAGAACAGTCCAGTGCTCTATCTACTATGACATGTCTCTGCTGTGGTTAAGGAGCCAGTTTAATTCAGCAGATGTCCATGAAGTGCTAGGAACTGGTGGCTTATTGGGCTTGATTACAAAGATGGGAGTGTATGAAGTGTTCAGTGAGTATGGGCAGCTCTGGCGGGAGGGCTTGCGGAGCCCTTTTCAGGACTTCTCATCCACCTTTGGGATCCACTTTCCAGCCAGCTGATTTATGGTTCCGAGGAGCTGTCTGACCCTGGGAAAACCATATTGACAGGCAGGTTAAACCAGGCTGAGGGTAACTAACAGGGGGAATGTCTAACCCAGGCTTGTGAAGACTTTCCCTGGTGGAATGGGTAGATGAGAACAATCTGTTCCAATGGGAATGATGACAGCTAAAGCAGGCAATGGAGAGTGCTTAGAACTTGGTCATCCATCAAAGGCACAATGGTTATCCACTGCGTCCCGGGCCAACACCAGCATTCTGACTCTTGTCTTGCCTCTGGGATCCAATGATTCTGGAAGAGAGAGGAAGACCGACGACTTTGTGCCACTGCCTCCCTCCAATCCAATTCATGAGCAAATCAAGATATCGCCTTCATGTTGGTCCTCTACAAAAGTGAAGGACAAACAACAATGACAAAAATAGATAAGACTGACCTCTTGTCCTCATGGAGCTTATTATATAAAAACCAAATAACTATAACAATTGATAAATCAATGAACATTTATTAAATGCCATTTATGAGCCGGGCACTCTGCTAAGTGCCGAGGTTACAAAAGGTGGTAAAAGAGAGTCCCTGCCTTCAAGGAGTTGGCAGTCTAATAGAAATTCAAGCAGAAAGCATTTATCTGTATGCTAGGAACTATGTTGGACAAGAGATAGGAATGACAACTGTCCATGACCTCAAGTAGTTTATCTATAGCCAATTTTTTAAAGGGTGGAAAACACTAACAAGTATGGGGACTCTCTTGAAGAAGGTGATGCTTGGGTTGAACCTTGAAGGGATCTAAAGGTTTCCAAGAGCTCAAAATGAGGAGAGAGAACATTCCAGACCCAGGGGACAGTTTATACACATCCACAGAGCAAGGAGGGGAAGGGAAGGGTTGTAGAGGGAGCAGCAAGTAGGACCAAGTTTGCCTGAATTGCAGTGTGGGTAACTAGCCTGGGAAGATATTCTGCACCAGATTATAAAGGATTTAAAATGCCAAAAATGAGTTTTTTAGAAAGCACAGGAGTGATATATAAATGAAATACTGTGGGATGTCTCAGGAAGAAAAGTTATGACCTACCCTGGCTGATGGAGGTAATACTGGAGTTGAGAATTCAGAAGATGGAGAGGTTGGAAGGATATTTTATACATAGAGAGCAGCTTGATCAAAGGTCTGAAGGTGGGAAAGCCTGAGACATGTAGAGGACAATAAGCAGTCAAATCTGGCCTGAAAATAGAATTTATGAAAGGGAGTAGTAGGTTAAGCAGGGCTGCAAGATGGTGCCAGTTTCTGAAGAGCCTTCAATGTCAGGAAAGGAGATTTGAACCTAATTTACTAGAGAATAAGAAACCATGAAAAGGTTTTGAGGAGATAGATGATGTGACCAGATTTATATTTGGATTACTCAAGTTTCTGAATTTTCGAAAACCCCTTACCTTTCATCTTAGAAGCAATATGATGCATTGATTCTAAGATGGAAGAGTGGTAAGATCTAGGCAATGGGGTTGCCCAGGGTCACACAGCTAGGAAGTGTCTGAGTTCAAATTTGAACTCAGGACCTAGGCATCCCCAAATCTCTTTCTTTTAATCTGAGTGTCTAGAAAACCTGTACACAGGTGATTGTTTTCTGTGTATGGGGCCAGGATGATAGAGTGAAAAGAACTATGGATTTTTTTTTCCATTGAAATGTTTTCCTTAAAAACAAAATGCCTTTTCTCTTTTCCATAGTCTTCTAAATATCTCTCTCACCTTCCTTTACTCATAAAGTAGAATAAAAAATAAAGAAGAATAATAGACACCTCAGTAGCATAGTGAATAGAGCACCGGGTTTGGAATGGGGAGGTCCTGGGTTCAAATCTCACATCGGACATTTCCTAGCTGTGTGACCCTGAGCAAATTACTTAAGCCTAATTGCTTAGCCTTTGCTGCTCTTCTGTCTTAGCATTGGTACTGACAGACAGTAACGGTTTAAAAAAAATAGAGAGGAATAAAAAAGCAGTTCAGCAAAACTAGCCATGCCAGATGTCAATCAATGACATGTGAGTCATATTCAACATTCCACACCTGGAGTCCTCTAGCCCTCTGAATAGAGGGGGACAACATTGCCTTTTTCAATAGGGGCTCCTCTTGGTCTTTATCATTACAGAACATTCAGGGTTGTTTTTTAAAAAAATAAAACAATGAATCTATAATAAGAGAACCTAAATTTAAAACACACCATCTGGGTGAACACTGGAAAATTGGCTCTCTTTTCTGGATCGGTTTCCCTACTTGTAAAATGAGAAGGTTGGCCTAGTTGATCTCCGAGGCTCTCCAACTTTATATCCAGGGATCTCTCAGCCTAGCCAATCGGTGCCCATGGCTAGCTTTTCTAGAATGCTTTAAGGCTTGTAAAGAGCTTTTTGTAAATATTATCTCATTTAAGGCACACAAGCAAGTAGGTGCTATTATTGTTGCTCAGTTGTTTTAATCATATCCAACTTTTCATGATTCCATTTGGGCTTTTCTTGAAAAAGATCCTGGAGTGGTTTGCCATTTCCTTCTCCAGCTCATTTTACAGATGAGGAAACTGAGGCAAACAGGGTTACGTGACTTGCCCAGAGTTACATGCTAGTAAATTTATTCCTTTCAGTCCTGTCTGACTCATTTCATGATTCCATTTGAGGTTTTCTTGGGAAAGATCCTGGAGTGGTTTGCCATTTCCTTCTCCAGCTCATTTTACAGATGAGGAAGGTGAAGCAAACAGGGTTAAATGACTTGCCCTGAGTCACATAGCTAGTAAATTCATTCCTTTCAGTCCTTTCTGACTCTCTCTGACTCCATTTGGGGTTTTCTTGGGAAAGATCCTAGAGTGGTCTGCCATTTCCTTCTCTAGCTCATTTTATGGATGAGGAAACTGAGGCAAACAGGGTTAAATGGCTTGCCCAGAATCACATAGCTAATAAATTCATTCCTTTCAGTCCTGTCCAACTCATTTCATGATTCCATTTGGGGTTTTCTTGGGAAAGATCCTAGAGTGGTCTGCCATTTCCTTCTCCAGCTCATGTTATGGATGAGGAAACTGAGGCAAACAGGGTTAAATGACTTGCCTATTGTCACATAGCTAGTAAGTTCATTCCTTTCAGTCCTTTCTGACTCTTCATCACTCCATTTGTTTTTGTTGTTGTTTGTTTTAGTTTTTCTTTCAAAAAGATACCAGAGTGGTTTGCCATTTCTTCTCCAGTTCATTTTACCAACAAGGAAACTGAGACAAACAAGGTTAAGTGACTTGCGCAGGTTCACATAGTAGGTGTTCTTATGATTTCCATTTTATAGATGAGAAACCTGAGGTAGACAGAGGGGAAGTGATTCTCCCAGTACCACACAGCTAGCAACTATCTGATACTGGATTTGAACTCGTCACTGGTCTACCTACCTGCCTCTATAGCTAAATAGGGAGAAATAGAAAAAGACTAAGAAAAGAACAAACATGATTTATTTAAGGAAATTAAAACTTTTTACATGATTTTTCCTTTCCTCCTCTTTCATTTTTGACTTCCAGTGGGGCAACAGAGAATTTACCTATAGATCAGTTAGGTTCCTAATCACGTGCTGAAGGGTGGGAGTGCTGTAGTTGCAGGCTAGTAGAGTGAGAAGAAGTCAGAAGTTCAAATCCCAGCTCTGCTACCAGTTTTGGCATGACCTCTCAAAGCATCAGTTTCCTCCTCTGTGAAGTGGAGAAAATACTAGCTACATTTGAAACACTCAGTGCCTTTGCTACATACCAACGGGCTTCACTGGGATATAAGGCAGGGAAAACATCTTGAAAGCTGCAAAGGGCTGCCCAATTGCCAGCTATGATGACGATTTTTAATGGAGTGCTAAAAGTGCAGATCAAAACTCTGTTTCTGTGGTTAGTCACAACCCTTGAAAATAAGTTAACAAACATCTATTTGACAACCTATTTGCCAATCACTGGACTGAGTCCTGAGGGTACAGAGAAAGACCCACCCCCGAAAAACCAAGTCCACGATGGTAGGTAGGTAGCACAGTGGAGAGAGCACTCTCCAGGAAGCCAGGAAGATCTGAGTTCAAATTCAGCTTAATACATTTACTTTTGCCTCTCATCTCCAACCCACTCTGGACCCTGGGATGTCACTTAACCAAAGCCCGCCTTAGTTTCCTGAACTGTACATAGTCACATAGCTAGTAAATTCATTCTTTTCAGCCCTTTCTGACTCTCTATGACTCCATTGGGGCTCATAATAGCACCTACCTGACAGCACTGTGATTAGGATCAAATGAAATAATATTTGTAAAAGTACTTAGCATAGTGCCTAGCACATAGTAGGTCCTAATTACTTCTTTTCTTTGAAGGGACAAGTATAGCACATAGTGTTGGGAACTGATTGAACCATACTGATTCCATCTTGTGACTCATTTCTTTCTTTCTCTATTCAATTATGGGTCGTCCCATTTGCATCTTGTAAGGAAACTGTTCAATTGTGGGAATTATGAGAAAACTTGATTGTTTTATTTGAATCTCTCCCTGCATGCCTGGGAAATTGGACCACCCCTTCCTGTTGCCTAGAGACCTTTAACTAAGGACGTAGGTGATGATGACCAGGAACTGGACCTGAAGATTGAAGCAAGGAATTTTCTCATAATTATATACCTCAAGCAACCCACACCTCTTATCTGAAAACTGGTTAATCAGTTACTGTTTCCATGTTGCTTTGATTGAATACAGACATTCAGGGAGAGTGGGGCACCATTCAGATTTCAGGGACCACACCTGTTTGCTTTCCCCCTCCAACTTGGCAAGTCCCAAATTTTTCTTCCAATTAGAAATCAGATGACCTAGTTTTGTATCCTGGCTTATTGTTTTCTTTTAATTAATTGATCTTATCTCATTAAGTTTTTCTAATACATCAAAAATCTGTCTCACTCTGAATTCAGGGTCTTTGGATTGACTGGGGAGTCCATTGACCTGTTGCCTCTTTTGCTAATAAATCATTTAACTTTCATTGTTTCCTCAGTTGTAATTAATTATCCAGAACACCTTGTTTTCTTCCTGTCTTCTAATTTGTTCCTTAGAGAAGACATGTTGTCTGAGGAAGTTAATTGTTTAATTACAAATACCCATTGGAAGCCTGGATCAAACCTCTGATCAACTTTCCTTCTTTCCTCCAATTTCACCTTCAATCTGGAAGTATTCTGATGACTATATTTTAGGGAGTGAAAACCAAGATCTTTTTTAGTGAGAAATTTGTAGTATTCCAAATCTGCTTCCAAAGGCAGCCAGTCATAGGATTATGGATTTAGCACTAGAATGAATTATCTGCTTTAGACTGGAGTAGAGATCATGGGGTCTAATGATCTCATTTAACAGATGAGGAAACTGAGGTAATAGAATCATAGAATATGGCACAACAGAGGCAACCTAATGATAGTCCCTCTTTTTTCAGGTCCAAAGAGAGTAACTAATTTGCCTCATGTCACAGAACTAGGAGGTCAGTTAAGAAGTTTGAGACAGGTCTCAAATTTGTTCTTTTCAAGGACATCCTATTAATTAGAAAGATCAATGAATTTAGCTGATGATAGTGAAAAGGAATAATTTCTTTCCTTGATGCTATACTTAAGTCATGTAAAAAATAGATTTGGAACTGAAAATAATCTCAAGGATCATTTAGTGCAACCCCTTCATTTTATAGGTGAGGAAATTAGAATGTGGAGAGGTTGTGACTTGTCCAGGATTTGTGTCAGACAAGATTTGAACTCAAGTCCTTTGTCTCCAATGACTCCTCAGTGCTCTTTTTACTGGATCATCCATTTAAAAAGCCTACCCAAATAATTTCTTTACTGAAAAGGCTATCTGGGGCCTTTCTTAGTTAAAAAAAAAAAACATCTTTGACTTTGTCAGTTAGACAAGTTTACACTTACACATTGTCTCCATATGTGGTTTGAAAAGCAGAGAGCAAACCTGTCCAGACTGTCCCTAATCCCTTCAAGAATTACTTTGCTGTCATTCTATTCTTCTAGAATTTCCACAGTTGGGTGTGGGTGTTTTCAAAAAGCTCTCCCTTTCTGAAAATTCTCTTGTTCTGAGTCATGGAGAATTCTGGGTGAAATGAATTCTGCCAAAGGTTTTTCAACATGTAAGTAAGCTCTTAATCAACCCAGTCGCCAAACCCATGACAGGGTGTCATATCACTTACATTCAAGCTGGGGATGGGGGGGGGGATTGAGGGAAATAAAGCTGCAGGTATGACTGCATTATGTTCCAAAATATATTTCTTGGAAAGTGTGCACCCCAAGGGGGACCCCTTTCAATTCACACCTATAGGGAGGATTCCCTCAGGGAGGTAACTCAAGTTCAGAGATTTTCTGTTCATTTGCACTTTTGAAAGTACAGCTCACAAGCCCCCACCAGTATGTTTCTCTTTTAATAGACAGCAAGAAGATACAATTAGTGCAAAGCAAAGGCATTTACTGAATAAGGGAAGTAGGAATAAAACATCTCTCCCATAAATCTGGGGTGTTCCTTCCCATAAGTATGTGGAACATCAGCAAAGAGAGGAGAAAGTCACACCTATTGGGAACGCAAGTGGTCAAAGCATGTATTAAATGTACCTCACGTGCTTTTGGGTTGCTCCTGCTGATCATGTTATAATGATCCCCACAGGACGTTGCTTGGCTGTAGTCTCCACTGCCTATAGATTCTAGCTATGCTAGAATTCTTTTTATATTTTTAATTTTAATTTTATTTGGTCAATTTCAAATATTATTCCTTGGTTACAAAAATAATATTATTTCCCTCCCCTGCCCCCACCCTCCCCATAGCCAATGCCCAATTTCATTGGGTATTGCTTTTGTCCTTGATCAGAACCTATTTCCATGTTGTTGGTATTTGCATTAGGATGTTCATTTAGAGTCTATATCCCCAACCATATCCTCTGGACCCATGTATTCAAGCAGTTGTTTTTCTTCTGTGTTTCTACTCCCACAGTTTTTTCTCTGAATGTGGATAGTGGTTTTTCTCATAAATTCCTTCAAGTTGTTCAGGATCACTGCATTGCCACTAATGGAGAAGTCCATTGCATTCAATTGTGCTACAGTGTATCAGTCTCTGGGTACAATGTTCTTCTGGTTCTGCTCCTTTTGCTCTATATCACTTCATGCTAGAATTCTTAAATAGCTTTGAGTTCCTAGTGGGATGCTGTGTAGCTATCATGGGAATTTTCTTCATGTGGTTGCAAAGCCAAAACAAATACAGGTTGTCCATTGATGGAGGAACTGTTGAACAAATGATGGGATAGTAACATCATGGAATATTATGCCATAAGACATGAAAATCTAGAGAAACCTGTAAAGAGGGCAGACGTAAGAGAGTAATAGGAGCAGTGATGTAGTAGTTACCCTTCTGAGATTACCTTCCATCTTCTCAGTAGATGTCTTCTATGTACCTAATTATGTTAACATTGTCTTCCCCATTAGAATTTGATGTCCTTGATAGTAGGGATGATGCTTCTGCCTTTCCTGGTGTCTCTAGCACTCAGCACAGTGCCATACAGAAAGCAAATATTTATTAAATGCATTTTGATTGCTGATGAAAACAATACTAAAAGGAAGCTGAAGTCAGAATAAAAACAACGATCCATATTAGCTTCAAAGGACAAATGAGGAAAAACCTCTCTTATGAGGAGTGGGAGAGACTATGAGGGCAGAGTGTTACTCACTGTTAGATAATTTTACTTTACTGTTTTTTTATTCCAGTACTAATCTACACATATGTTTCCCAAGGTTAACACGATTCATGTTCTCTCTCTCCCCTCTTTGCTCTCCTCTCCTATAGTTGACAAGCAATTCCACTGGGTTCTATACTTTATTGTTGTTGTTGTTTTATTTATTCTTTGTGACCAGGAGGGACTCTATGGTGAGTGAAATAGAGATATCAGGAAATCTGTGATGTGAAAGACAAAAGTCATTAATGAAAATTTTTACCAAAAAAGGATGCTATAGTTATTTACTTTTCAAGTTGTTGTAGCATCAAATGACATAAAGAATGCAAAACACTTAAATTTCAGCAAGGTGACCCAGTGGATGGAATATTAAGCCTGTAGCGCTTTATTGTTGTTGTCTCTTTAGTCACATATGACTCTAACTGACCCCATTTGGAGTTTTCTTGGCAGAGATCCTAGAGTGGTTTGCCATTTCCTTCTCCAGCTCATTTTTCAGATAAGAAAATTGAGACAAACAGGGTGAAGTGACTTGCCCAGGGCCATACAGTTAGTAAGTGTCCAAGGCCAGCTTTGAACTCAGGAAGATGTTTTCCTGACTCCAGGCCTGGCACTCTATACACTGTACTACCTAGCTACCCAAGAAGGCAGAAAGACCTGAATTTAAATCTCTCCTTAAGATAATTACTAGCTGTGACTCCAGAAAAGACACTTTACCTCTGCCTGCCTTAATTTCCTTATCTATAAAATGGGGATACCTACCTCCCAGGATTGTTGTTAAGATAAAAAAAGATAACATCTGGGAGGCATGTTGCAAACTTTAAAGGACTAAATAAATGTTAGCTATGATGATGATGATGGTGGTGGTGGTGAAAAGTTAGAGGATGGAGTTATGACTTTCATTTGGGGAATTGGATGAAGATTTCAAGGAAGAAGTTTTGACAGTGGTCTTCAAGGAAGGGAGTGATGCCAATGATTAAAGACATTTGCATGAAGAAGTGTTTGTTTTTAGAATAAGATGGACACAGGGCTAAAGATGGAAGAAAGTGACCTTGCAATGGGGGACAGGAAGTGGATCTGTTGCCCTGGAACTTAAAGTACATGAAAATGGATGGAGAAAGAAAATAATGGAAGTAGGATTATGGAGTCTTGATGGCCAACCTACAGAGATTGGAAGATTGTTGATAGGAAGTCATTGGGCAGGTTTTTTCCCTTTAAAACTGTTACCTTCTGTCTTAGAATCAATACTGTGTGTTGGTTCTAAGGCAGAAGAGTGGTAAGAACTAGGCAATGGGTGTTAAATTGCTTTTCCAGTGTCACACAGGAAATATCAGAGGCCAGATTTGAACCCAGGACCTCCTGTCTCTGGAGCTGGCTCTCAATCCACTGAGTCACCCAACTGCCCCCTCATTGGGAAGTTTTTGAGAAGAAAATCATAGCCTATGGGAGTTAGAGATAGAAAGGTCTTAGAAGTCATCTAGTTTAACCCCGTCATTTGACATATGAGAATCTGAAGCCTAGAGAGGTGAAAGACTTTCTCAGGGTCACAGAGATAGTAACTATCTGTGAGAATTAGAACCCAGCTCCTATGGAACCAAATCCCACTAGGTTAATATTTAGCATACTAGATGGATTAAACAGCCAGTGATGGAAAGGATGGATTAGAGTGAAGAGAGCCCAGAGCTAGTAAGAATAGAAAAGAAACCATCCACAAAGTACAGATGAGAGATATGAAGCACCTGAAACAGGCATCCTGTGTCCGAAGGCAATGTGGGATAGTGGAAAGAATACTGAGCTATGAGATCCAGGTTCTAATCTTGTTTCTATCATTTATTTGTTAACCATATGTTCTGGACTAGTAACTTTGCTCAAGGTCTTTGTAAATGGATGCACTAACTAGAGGTGGTTTGGATTTCATGGTCTTTGAGGTTCTTTTCATCATCTCTAAAACCCTTTGTTTTTGTTTCTGCTTACTAGAAGTACTTCAAACAATGCAACGTCAGGGCCAGTCTAAGACACAGATGATATGGGTTGTTGCCTATGAAGTGCGGTGGAAAGGATGCCGAAAGACTCCCATCTTTAATTACTTTCATCTATCCATAACCCTTTTCATTGGACTCATTCCTTGAAATTAGGTCTTGGGTATCCAGAAAGGACCGGTTAAAATGTTCTAAGGGAGAGGTGACATGAAACCAGAATTATTCTCTTACAAAATGGCATAAAGTAGATGAACAAAACAGATTAGCTAGTCAGTTAGTTAGAAAGACTATAGGGAATGGTCCATGGTGTAGGTGCAATGGGGCATTGGTGCCACCAAGTTTATGCCCAAAGCTGGCATGGCCACTGGGTACTGCTGCACTAGAATTCTAGAACCCTTGTTCCTCAGAGTGTTGATGTTTGACTGGTCACAACAAGTCAGTGGAAAAAGGCTCTTCTTTCCCAACTTTGTGGTAGCCCAATGTTGAATGACCATCCATGTTCCAGTATACAAGATTCTCCCAGAATCAGGTGGCTGGCATCTTCTCTGTGGGTGGTGCCATCTTATCAAACTGTTGCTATCTGCATGAGCATCAGACCCCCATTATATTGGTAAGACTTAACAGCTGCCCTTTTTTTTTTTCATTCATCTGACATTTTAATTTTTACTTAATTAAAGTTTACTTAGTTATTCATTTAATTAAAAAATACTTAACAGTGAACCTGAATAGAAGCAACCAAACTTTCTTAGTTGCTACTCATAGTTACATTAGTTAATTTAAGCACAAATTACCTCAATATTATTTCAGTCAATACTACTAGGACTCCAACAAAATTCTTTAGTGAGGAAGTGGATTGGCAATCAGCCTCAGAATTAGGAATATTTGGGTTCAAGTTCTGCCCTGATGCCATATCCTCATCTATAAAATTAAGGTATAAGACTTGATGGCCTCGGAGGAATGCTTCTCCAGATCTAGACTCCTCTGAACTTTATTGGCTGCTTCAGCTTGGACAAGTCACTTGGGAAATTCTCTGAGAGGAAACTCTCTAAGATGATAAATTACTTGGCTGATCCACATTGGTGGGCCCAAACCAATGAAATCATGAGTCTGGACATCCCACCATGTTCCAATTCCTTCCTTCCAAAAAAAAAAAAAACAATCTTGGTCCATTCAGTGTCCCATATTTCTTCTCATAAGATTGTCTTGAGGATTTATTTAGTTTGTTTGATACCTTTAAATTATTAAATCATATATTTATGTATATGTATGTACATGTGTATGTATATATATTTATATATCTATATTAGTGTAAGTATATATATGCTTATGTATACAGATATAAACATAATTAGATGGTACAGTGAATAGAATGCTAGATCTGGAGTCAGGAAGACTCATTTTCCTGAGTTCAAATCTGGGTTCAGACAATTAATAGCTATTTAACCCTGGGAAAGGCACTGATTTGCCTCAGTTTCCCCATCTGTAAAATATCTGAGCTGGAGAAGAAAGCAACAAACTACTCCAGTATATCTGCCAAGAAAACCTCAAATAGGGTCACAAAGAGTTGGACATGTCTGAAAATGGCTGAACAAAAATATGTGTGTATATTTGTCTATATATGATAGTTATATTTATTTTATTTTGTTTTATTTTTTAATATTATCTCTTGAAGACTGAGCTTCCTTATCTCACCTAGGTTAGAAGTGTAGCAACTATTCAGTGTTGGACTTCACTGCTGCTTGGTTAGAAACTTTGACATTCCATTTCTCAGCCTGGGCTGCTTCATCCTTTTTTAGGTGGTCTGGCGTTCCCGTCCATTGTCTTAGTACCAGCCTTAGTGCCGATACCCAATCAGGTTTAGCCCTATTCCAGCTTAGAATCTTGGAATGGCAACAATCCATCAGCCTCCCCCTCCTGTAGTATCAGGAATTATAGGCATATAACCCCCAAAGATTTTTAAATTTAAAATTTTTATTTAATTTAATTTTTAATTAAATTTTTTATTTAATTACAATTTATAATAAATTATTAAAATTTAAAATGAAAATTATTTAAAATTAAATAAAATATTAAAATTTAAATTTAAAAATTAAAAAAGAATTCATTTTAAAAAATTAAAAAATTTTAAAGAAAAAATCAATTGAAAAAGTTTGAAAATATGTGCAATATTATACACTTGCCCATTTACAAAGTAATGCCCATACCCTATATTTAACCATCCCCTCATTGTTGGTCATTTAGAGTTGTGTGTGCGTGTGCGTGCGTGTTTCCATAATTACACAGAACACATTATCTTTGACCAGATATCTCTTTATGAAGATGTTCTCTTTTCCAACACTTTTAGGCTATATTCTCAACAATGGAATTCTCTTTTCTCACTTAAGGGCAAAATGAGAAATGTTGCCTTTCCATAGGGCTTCTTCAGCCAAGGGCAGGCTGACTGAGATGGAGCTGTCTCTACTCTGTCTCTAGGAATTAGGATAGAGTTGGGTAACTTTAGCTGGATGTCTCCTTAGCCCCCTTGCCGATTTCCCCAAAGCCTACTAATACCCCGGATCTTCAGAGATTCCCATTTCAAATGAGATCAGAACTTCACCGTGTAGTGGAGATCTAGGTGCTGGAGACACTGGGGCTGATTAAGTGTCTCTGAATGCTGGGATGCTGGTAATGGATCAATCTCAAAGCATCACAGACACTCCAAAAACAAATGAAAAAGTATAAAGTTCTTTGCATGTTGTCTCTGTCCCTATTAGAATGCTAGCTTCTGCAGAGTAGGGGGTTATTTATTCATTTTTCTTTCTTTATATCTACAGCATTTAGGACTCTGGCACACAGTAGGCACTTAGTAAATATTTGTTGACCGACTCTCTGATCCTCAATTTCCTCATCTGGAAAATGAGGAGATTGAAAATTATCTCCCCCCTCCCCAACTTCCAGATCCATTCTATCCCTAAATGAGCCTATGACTCAGAGAGGCAATGATCACTGTCATGAAATATTTAAAAGGGAGCCATATGGTCTTTAGATCAGGCCCAAGAGCAAAAGCACCACTAGTGAGGTCAATGTCCTAGGGAGCCAGATTTCATTTATAAGGGAGAACATACTCATGAGTAGAATTATCTAGCAATGGAGTAGGTAATCTTTGGAGACATTGCCAGACATAGCAGTGGGGGGAGAGAAGAGGAAGATTTGCTAGAGGCCAGTTAGTTAAGGTTAGATGGCCCCTTGTTTGGGACATTCAGTTTTCTGGGATGAATTGGACCTCGGGTCCATGAACATCTTAAAAATATTGTTATGCCAATTAAATTGCTTTTCTTAAAATTTCAATCTTCTGTATTTTAATTTGTATTTATTATATATTATTGTAATATGTATTATTATATATTTATTATGCATTTTACCAAGCATTGAGGAAACTGGTGGCACAGTGGATAGAAGTGGAGTCAGGAAGCCCTAATTTCAACTATGGCATCACATACTTACTGGCCATATAATCCATGGCAAGTCACTTGACCTCTGTTTGTCTCAGTTTCCTCAACTGTAAAATGGCAATAAAAATAGCACTTAAACTCCCAAGGTTATTATAAAGATCAAATGAGATGATCTCTGTAAAAAATTTATTTGTAAATATAGAAATATATAAAATAATATCTTTAAAAATAAATAATATCTGGCACATAGCAGGCACCTAAACAATGCTTAATGGATTAAATTTTAATAAATTATTTTATGATTATATATAATAATTATAGAAATATTAATTTATACTATATACTAAAATTAAATAAATTAAAAATATTTTGAGAAGAGGTTCACGAATTTCATTAGATTGCTAAAAAGGTCCATGACAGAAAAAGGTTAAGCTCTGGACTAAATGGTCTCTGACGTCCATTTCAACTCTGTGTCTGTGATTCTGGAATGTGTGGGGTCTCAAGCATGCAGGATGCTCCCAGGCTTACTCAGCAACAGGAGTCATCTTGACTTCTTCAAGGAAATGTGGCTATCTGGATTCTTTAGCAGTCACACCAGGCATGCTCTCCTCTACCTTGACTTTTCAGTGAGCATCATTACGAGATCTGTCTTCTTTTCTGTCTCCCTTTCTTTGGGACTCCCTCATACAGAGGTGTCTCAGGCTGTTTATCTCTCCCTTTTCTTCTTTCTCCCTCTGACCTTCCATATTCTGGCTTTTATCTCCTGCTGGATGTCTTCCTGTTTCCCCTTGGAAAGGTTTCTCTCTCCCTTCCTTCTCTTCTCTCTCTCTTCCTTTCTCCCCCTCCATTCTTCCCCTCTTTTTTCTTTTCTCGTCCATCTTTCTCCTCTTTTTCCTTCTAAAAAACGGGAGAAATGAGAATAAGAGAACAAAGCTTTAATGTCCCAGTCCCTCATAGAGACTATTTGTTGGTGTTTAATAAACATCTGTTAAATTCAAAATTATACCTTTAGGAACCATCACCAAATAAAATGGAGACAAGAGGAGGAAAACTGACCACACAGAAGTGCTGAGTGGGCAGGAAATTACCTGGTTGGTTATAATGGACCACATCTGGCCAAGTTTACTCTGCTATACTATGTTAGTCTCTCCTCTGGATCTGTCTCTTTCCTCCCTTGGACTTTTTTTCTTTTCTCTACCTTTCTCCCCACTTTTCTTCCTCCTCATTTCCTCTTTCTCCATTTCTAGATCTCTTCCTTTCTCTCTCACACTCAAAGTGAGCAGACAGAAATGATTTGAGAGCTCCTGATTCTGGGTCCTTAGGAATATGACCAGTTGGCCCACCCAAAGATGAAAAAACCAAAAGCCAGGGGCTCTGGTTGTCTGAGTCCTGCTGTCAGGGAGGCCCCATGTAGGGAGCTGGGGGCAGGGTATGACTTGTCTGAGAAGAACTCATGGGATGTTTAGACTGTGACTCATGCTGGTTTTAGAGGCATCAATAGCCCTCTATATGGTGGGAGGGATCAGGAACCTGCCTGGTGACAGTGTGGTTGTGGGATTGGTAGGGAATCTCAGGCCCAGATTCTTCTTCTTCTTCCTCTTTTTTCTTTTGGTGATAAATTCCATTTAAGAATTGGGGTAGATACTGTGAAAGGGACAGACTTGAAAAATGATAAAATGGTAGAGTCAAACTGAGGGGTAAAGGGGAAGATGATAGGAAAGTAAAAGAGGCAATTTTGGGGGAAGAAATTATAATAGAAAAAGATGCTGACAACATAAAGCCCAGTATGTAGCACAGTGCCTGGCACATACCTCATTACTGTGGCTTAGTCGTTTCAGTCATGTCTTACTCTTTGTGACCCTGTTTGGAGTTTTTTTGGCAAAGAAACTGGAGTGGTTTGCCATTTCCTTCTCCAGCTCATTGGTTAGAGGAGGAAACTGAAGCAAACAGGGTTAAATGACTTGCCCAGGGCCACACAGCTAGTTAAGTGTCTCAGGCCAAATTTAAACTCATACCTTCCTGACACCAGGCTCTGTCTTGGAACCAATACACAGTATTGATTCTAAGACAGAAGGTAAAGGTTTAAAAACAAACACTCACTCACTCCAGGTACATTACAACTTGAAAGTATCATTGTATCTGCATTTCTGCTCCCACAGTTCTTTCTCTTGATGTGAATAACTTAAGTTATTTGATGTCCTGGATCATTACATTGCTACTAGTAGCAGAGTCTAATACATCTCATTGTTGTATCATTGTATCACTTGGGCTGTCCATTTGTTACCTCTTGCTCCTGATTCAGGATCCACTCACATCCTTCCCTTAGCAGTCAACTTTTACTGATCAGTGTGTGTGGGAAGTTTTACAGAATGATGCAAGGGATATCCAATACATGTCAGAGAAATGGTCTATCTAAAACAGGATGCTTAATGGCTCAGAGTACATAATATGTATTTAAAAGTCATTTGTTTGGCTCAAAATAGTACATTTTAGAATCAATACAAAAATAAAATGGAGATATAGCATAAGGAACATTGACCACACAGAAGTCCTGACTGGGCAGGAAAATAAGCTGGTGGTTATTGTGTAGGCACCTGAATGTTAAAATATCATTTAAAAATTAACTTCATATGGCAGCATGAGACAGTTGAAAGAGCACCAGGCTCAGAGTTTTGACACCCATGAGGTATATGACCTTTGGCAAGGCATCGCTGAAGCACACTTTCCTCATCTGTAAAATGGGGGACTAAAATACTTGAAATACTAATTTATCTCATGGTTCTTAGGTTGGGGGTGTCAACTGAGAGGAGGAGGTAGAATGATGAGGTGGAATGAGGACTGGTTCTGGAGTGAGAAGACAAAGGTTTCAAATTCTTCCCATGTGATGTTGGTCAAGTCATTACTTTCCTTGAGCCTCAGTTTCTACATTTATAAAATGAAGGAAATAGGACTAGATAGCCACTGGAGTTTCTTCCTAATGCTAGATCTATGACCCTATTAGGTTAGTGTATATGAAAGCACTTTATATCCACATAGTACTGTTTTAGGTTCTAGAATATAGCTAAAAATGTTTGTTCAATGATTCATTCATTAAGAAAATTTTTTTTCATAATCCTCCCCCCCCCCCCCATAGTTGCGTGATTCTTGTTGTTTCCCTCCCCTTTTCATTCCTCCCTCCCGGAGATGACAACCAGTTTCACTAGGTTATACATGTGTGGAATAGGTACTCAATACCTATTTCCATATTATTAATTTTTGTAATAGACTCGTCTTTTAAAATGAAAACCCCAAATCCTATACTCATATAAACAAGTGATGTCATATGTTTCCTTCTGCATTTCTACTCCCACAGTTCTTTCTCTTGATGTCAATAGCATTCTTTCTCATAAATCTTTCAGAATTGTCCTGGATCAATGCATTGCTATTAGTAGCAGAGTCTAATACATTTGATCATCCCCAAAAAGTGTAAACTATTCTCTTGGTTCTGCTCATTTCACCCCACATCAGTTCATGTAGGTCTTTCTAGCTTGTATGGAAATCAAGGAGTTTATTGTTCCTTGTTGAATAATAGTATTCCATCACCACCATATACCACAATTTGTTTAGCCATTCCCCAATTGAGGGACATGCTCTCATTTTCCATTTTTTTTGCCCCCACAAAGAACACGACTATGAATGTTTTCGTACAAACAGATCCATCCCCATTTTTTTAAATAAAGGAATTAAATTCAAAGGAAAGATTGGTGGTACACACTTGCTGTCTCTGCTGATGGTAGGAGCTGAGGCTGGTACATGGCTAGAACTTGGGAGTTCTGAGCTTCAGAAGAGAACCAGTACTGATCTACTGTCTATACCAAGGCTGGCATTAAGATGGGAACCAATGAGAGCAGGGGACCACCTGACTTCCCAAGGAGAAGTAAATTGGTCCTAGTCAGAAAGAAGGAACAGGTTAAAGTATCTGTACTGATCAGTACAGATTGAAGCTGGGAGTGACTATACTTCCCAGCCTGAACAAGACCCAATCTCAGCAACAATGAAATGGATATGTGTGTGCATGCATGTATGCATGCATAGACATACAACACATGTGTAATGCACACATGTAAATACACACACATAAACACACATGGAAAATGATGCACCAGAATTAGGAAGCTATCATACTAACACCAATTATTCCTTATTGAAGTGATATCTGTTCATCAATACTGGTTGAGTCTCAGTGGAGTGTTATATCTAGTCTCAGTTTCTGCATTTTAATACTTTTTATTGCAAATTTTTTTATTTTAATTTTTTCAGTTACATGTAGGAACATTTTTTGATTATTGCCTTCTGACATTTTAGGATCCAGATTATTTCCTTCCTTCCCTTCCCCCCTCACCCTGAGATGGTAAACAGGTTATAACAGTACTTTCATGAAATATATAATTTCATATTGCTCATGTCATAATAGAATATATATCACAATACACTGAAAAACTCCTGAAGGAAATAAAGTGGAAGATGACATGCTTTGATTGTCACTCAGACTCCAATAGTTCCTTCTTTGGTTGTAAATAGCATTTTCATCATGAAAATGTGATTATTTTGGAAACTTGCTTTGCTGATAATGATAGTTTCTACATTAAAAAAAAAAGACTGGGGTCCAGAGAAGAACTCAGAGGTTTAAAGAACTGGGAAATTGATCTTTTGGGGAAAGGGGGAAGGAACTGGTAAAGAGTGAACATTTTCCTCCAAGGGGATAAGATAAGGCCTTTTAGATGGAGGACACAGAAGTCTTGTGCCCCATCTATAGCGGGGAACATGGGTGATGAATAACTAGGACCAAGTGATCTCTGTTTTTAAAGACAATTTAGCTGTTGAACACTCTTGAAAAGCAAAGCTGGTGCCTACGGGGTCTCTTGAAGTCCCTTCCAACTCTGAATTCCATGTCATTTTCATGTTGCTTGAGAATGAGCAATGTAAGCCATATGTCACATGAAATAGAAATCAGCCTTCCCTGGAACATTCCTGTGGGTTGGTTGTGCAGAAAGGAATATGGAGAGTGATGTTCCTCCATGTGGTCCACTTTTATAGCCACCCTAAAAGGAGACCTTCTTCCAGAAACTGCCAGATCTGACCCTGAACTTTGACAAGCTTCCCTGGATCTTGGATTTCATCAATGGCCTTACCTCTAAGCAACCGTCCTTGACCTCATCTTTGTTTTGTGCTCTCCCTGTGGGGCAAGCAGCCTGCCACCAAAGACCACTGCATTCTCATCTCCTAGCTCCCTTTTCTGCCACTCCAATTTTGAAAAGTGGTTCATAAAGTCAGAGGGTCCACGATGATGGAGAACGGAGGTGGGTGACTTGATCAGAGTTCCCAAGTCTGGGATCCACTGAAGGAATGAGGGCGCCAGCGATGTCAGAGGCTCAGAAATTGGTGGCTGAATGCTTAGTCTATGGTCGACTTGCTCCTGGTTGTGCCTTCTCACTTACCATCTTGGGCTGAAGCTGTGTAACTGACACTACGTATGACATGAATCCCCTACCTTTCAGGATCTCATACAAGCTTCTAATTGCAGATCATTTGCCAATCGGCAGTCAGTGAAAGGATTTCCTCATAGGGAAGTAGTGAAGTCACGAATCTGGACAACAAACCACAAGAGTGTGTGTGTGTGTGTGTGTGTGTGTGTGTGTGTGTACACTCTTATAACCAGAACAGAGTAGCTGCTATAAGTAGTTACTGAGTCTAGAGGTAACCTCATGAAAAAGTTATTCTTGTGAATACTGTAACTCTTGGGTCCCCGCTGGTGTGAGCAAATTAGCTCTATAACTCAACACTTTACCAAAGCATTAAAGGCAAAGCTTAAAAGGCAAAAGCAAGAACAATGAGAATACAACACTGCCCCTGTAACCTCGAGGCTTACTGTCCTACTAATGCACAACTGTGTGCATTGTCCATGGCAGGGAATGTACACAAAAGTCAGGTACCATGGTAGGGAAGCATATGTATATGGAACACGTGGTCAGACACTTCTTAGCTCTATGATCCTCGGTAAGTCACTTAACCTCCATTGTATAGCCCTTACTGCTCTTCTGCATTGGAAACAATCAATATACAGTGTTGATTCTAAAAGGGAAGGTCCTACTGAAGAGTTTACCCATATACATTATCATAGGATATTTATCTTTCTTTTTATGTGTCCTGTCACTCCAATAAAATTTGAATTTCCTTGAGGGCAGAGTCTAAAATTTATACATGGCTTTGTTTCAAAATAGCATGTCATAGTGGATAGAGAGCTGGCCTTGGAACCAGGAAGACCTGGGTTCAAATCCTACCTCTGACACATAATGACTATATGATTTTGGATAAGTCACTTGACCTATGTGTCTTAGGAAACTCTCCAGAGAAACTGCTGATCTACTCTGGCAGAGGCTTGGCACATATTAATACATTCTTGTTGAAGGGGCAGCTGGGTGGCTCAGTGGATTGAAAGCCAGGCCTAGAGACAGGAGGTCCTAGGTTCAAATCTGAATGCAGACACTTCCTAGCTGTGTGACCCTGGGCAAGTCACAACTCCCATTGCCTAACCCCATTGCTCTTCTGCCTGGGAACTAGTACATTGATTCTAAGATGGAAGGTGAGGGTTTTAAAAAATAAAATATATTCTTGTTAACTTGATGTAACATTTCCCCATTTAGGAGCTCCCTATACCAATGAAATTCTTGTCCCCATCCTTCTCCCTCCCAAAACATAGTAATTAATAATGAACAATAACAATAGCTAAAGTTTACATCGTGCCTTATGGTTTGCAAAGCATTTTTTTGCATCTCATTTTTGCTCCTCACAACAGCCCAACAGATATTATGATTGCCATTTTACAGATGAATGAACTGAGGTTGAGGGTTAAATGACTTGCCCAGGGTCACACAGAGTAGATAAAAATATGTCGCTTGTGCTTAAAACAAAACAAAACAAAGCAAAGCACTTCTGAAGTTGGATTATAGACCAATCAGGCAGAATTTGCCAGACTGCTTGCTGGGTATGTCATAGAGGAAAATTTTTTTTCAGGACTGGGTCAGGACAACTTTCCTCTGGGAACCCTTCCATCTCCTCAATTCTGGGATTCTGTTAAATTAACGGACAGTCTTTGATGGTCCACTGGCTCAGGAATAGCCTGAAGCCTTTCCTTAATACCGCTAGTTCGATGGAGTTTTGGAACTCATCAGTATTTGGGGGTAACCATTTCAATTCAATCCAATAAACATTAATGAGGCATCTTGTGTGCTGCCATATGATGTAGTAGGTAGAGAGCCAGTCTATGTGTTAGGCAAATCTGAGTTCAAATTCTGATTTTAGCTCATACTGGCTAAATTTTTAAATCTCTCAGTAATTCAGGTGATGGTTAAATTCTTTTTTTTTTTCTGTCTTAGAATCATTACTATGTATTGGTTCCAAGACAGAAGAGTGGGAAGGACTAGGCAATGGAGGTTAAGTGACTTGCCCAGGGTCATACAGCTAGGAATTGTCTGAGGTCAAATTTGAACCCAGGACCTCTCAATAGAGCCACCTAGCTATTCCCAAAGCAGGAGACTCTTGCGGAATAGATGCTAAGTTGTATCTACAGTTTTTTTTATGGTGATGAAATCATAGGTCAGATCTGCTCCAAAGTATGCCAGTCTACATGGTAGGCATTGGAGATGGGCATCCCTGCTGTCATGACGCCTACATTCTACTGGGGTGAAAAGTCTGTCCAGAGTTTTAAAAACAAAAGCGATTCAAAGTGCTCAAACAGCTGGGTAGAGGTTGGGAGGTTTTTGGTGGGTACGGAGAGAGAAGCTCCCACCCTGGTCTAGCCAGCAGCGGCGTTCACCTTAGGGCTCAGGATAAAACCTGACAAACACCAGCCTATCCAGTTGGGGCTTCAGAGAAATCTTTATAGGGGTAGAATGGAACCACCCAGGCAGTGGCGCAGACAAGGGGAGAACAGCACCCTTATTTGTCCCACGGAGGAGGAGGGTGGAAACTTTTTTATGAGGCTCCAAATGCAGGGAGGCCACCAGTTTTATAGCTACCCAGCATTGCCTGTAAAGCCAGGCACATACATTGCCATCGCAGCTTCTGGGCCCCATTCCGGGAACACACGGGAGCGAACTTCTCTGGGTTAGAAGGAGGAAAAAAGGCATTTTTTCACTCATCGCTGAACTCCCCCAGACCAAAGCCAAATCAAAACAGAATATTAAAAACAAAACAAATAAGAAAAAAAAGTGCCCGTCCTCGGAGAGTTTCATTTCTGGGTTTCTGCCATGCTATCCTATCTAGGTTGGAAGCAGGTAATTAGGTTTGTCAGATGGCGATAATAACCCCATGTGTTTACCATCACGCTGATTTCTCAACCAGCTGCAAGGGACTGGGGAGAGCATGTGGCTGGAGATGTTTATGGTGAAAAGGTCAAGGCTACCCGGCAGGCCTGGCCTCTGGCTGCTTGGGCATGGGCATGGAAATGACTAACAGGCTCTGGAGTGGTCCTCGGGCCCCCCTTTCTAGAACCCCTTTCGTTAGGATGAGGTGCCCTAGATTTAAGGATGACAGAGACCTCGGGGACCATTGGGGCTGAGCCTTTCATTTTACAGAGGCAGAAACTGAGGCCCAGGGAAATTGAGCAACTTGTTTGGAGTGACATAGGGAGTATCAGACTTCTCCAGTCCTCTGATTCAGGGCAGATAGGTGGCACAGTAGGTAGAGTGCTGGGTCTACGGTTAGGAAGACTCACCTATAGGAGTTCAAATCTGGACTCAGATGCTTCCTAGCTATGTGACTTTGGGCAAGTCATTTAATTCTGTTTGCCTCATTTTTGTAATCTATAAAATGAGCTGGAAGAGGAAATAGCAAAGTAGCTGTGTGACCCTGGACAAGTTACTTCACCCTGTTTGTCTCAGTTTCCTCATCTATGAAATAAGCTGGAGGAGGAAATGGCGAACTAGCTGTGTGACCCTGGACAAGTCACTTCACCCTATTTGCCTCAGTTTCCTAATCTATGAAATGAACTAGAGGAAGAAATGTCAAACTAGCTGTGTGACCCTGGACAAGTCACTTCACCCTGTTTGCCTCAGTTTCCTCATCTGTGAAATGAGCTGGAGGAGGAAATGGCAAACTAGCTGTATGACCCTGGAAATGGCAAACTTGCACAAGTCATTTAACTTTATTTACCTTGGTTTCCTCAATCTCTTATTTATTTTTGTTTAGTCTTTTCAGTTGTGTCTTAATCTTTGTGACCCCATTTGGGGTTTTCTTGTCAGATATTGGACTGATTTACCATTTCCTTCTCCAGCTTATTTTACAGATGAGGAATTGAGACCAGCAGGGTGAAGTGACTTGCCCAAGGTCATGTAGTTAGTAAGTTTCTTGAGGCCAAATTTGAACTCATGAAAATGAGCCTTCCTAATTCTGAGTCCAATGCCCTTCCCATTGGGCCATCCAGCTGGCCAGACATAAAGACTAAGACAATACAGTCCTCACTTTGGAATATATATCTCAGAAGAGGGCTTGGCACATAGTAGATACTTAACAAATGTTTATTGATTGATTTATGAATACATGCACACATATATGTATATGTATATACATAAACACACAAATCATTGGAAATTAGCACTAAAAACTGGAGGAACCAGGAAAAGCCTCTTGAAGGAAGGAGCCCTTGAGCTGAACTTCAAAGGCTGTTCCCAGAGTCCAGAAGGGAGATGAAGGTCTAAAAGACACAGAGAGGGTGGAGATGCGATCGTGGCTTGTACAGCGAACAGTACACGGGCCATTTTGACCTATGAGAGGGGGGACAACTGTTCAGTCAGACAAGAAAGATAGTCTGAGCCAGGATGTGAAATGCTTTGGAGGCCAGACAGAAGCCTCTATTTTATTCTGGGGCCCCTGACACTTTTTGAGCAGGGGAAATAGAGTCAGAGCTTTGCTCTCAGAACAGACCCAGGCTCTCAGAATATCTCTTTGGAGGCATGCGGAGAATGGACTGGAGAGTGGAGAGCCTATAGTCTATAGTATTTGTGGATAATCCTATTTGAAGTCGTGTCTTCTTAAAAGGAGGATTCAATTTAGCTCCAGAGGGCATAGCTGGAATGGGGGACAAAGATGAGAAATATAGGTTTCGATGTAAGAAAAAGACTTCCTAATTAGAGTTATCAATAAGTGTCCATTTTCCTTTCTCTTCATTGGAAATATTTGAACTAAAGCTTCATGACCTTTTAATGAATGTGTTTTGGAGCTCAGGGATGGATTGGCCATGATGGCCACTGAGGTCCCTTCCAACTTGGAAATCCTGCGATCTGTCCGGTAAAAACCATTGGCTCTGGTTTCCTAGGACTTAGGTTCACACAGCATCTTGGCCACAACCCAAGCAGCCCTGGGGCATCCTCCCTCAGTTTTCTCTTCTTTAAAATCTATTGGAAGATATGGCCTCTGAAGTCCTTTCCAGCCCAAACCAGTGAGCTCTTGGATTCATGGAAGCATTATCTTTGCCTTTTCCTCCACACCTAGCAAAAATGCATTGCAGAGAGTAGGTGTTGAACAGATGTTAGTCCAATGCCTGCTGACTGTTTCCCTTAGGTGACTGTATTTGTTCTCTGCTGAGTAATGTCTGGGATGCCCAGATTCTAGTTCTCTGCACAAAAAGGCAATAAATAAAACAGTGGTAATGATAATAACCCCTATTTATGCAGCACTTTACAACGTACAAAAATGATTTTGGTCTATGATTTCCAGACCTGCCCCATCCTGCCTTTCTTTGGCCTGGCTTCTCAGGGAGGTTTTCATTTTTTACTTGCCTTCCCACCCCCTCCATTCTTTGTCCCCTTTTATTTTTCTGTAGGGTCTATTAAATTCCCTCCCTCCTCTCTTTCCCTCTCTTTTGGTACTCCCTGCCCCATTCTCCCCACCTTGGTTTTTCCTTCTCAACTTCTCAGGATTAATTTCACCAAGAATGTGCTCATCAGAGAACAGTTTAGAGATTGTAAATGGGGCTTCATCGTAATAACGTGCCAGGCTTTTCCTGCCCACCCTCTTCTAGACCCTCCCCATAATTCTATTAGGGACTTGTTACGCCTCAGGGGAAACTCTGGGAATATAGGAATGTCATAAACATACTTGCTAAGAAAGGAGGAAAAGGGGAGAAAATGGGGAATTGAAAGTTGTGGATGGCATAATTCATGACAAGGAGTCCAATTCTTATTCAATTACATTTCTACTTTGAAAAGTATTTATTAAATGCTGACTATGTGCTAGGCACTGGACTGTTTGTTGTTATTTTTTATGAAATTAAATTATTTCAAATTATTTTTCATTGAAATTATTTTTAGTTATGCGTGACCCTCTTGACTTCATTTGAACTTTTCTTAGCAAAGATATTGGAATGGTTTGCCATTTCCTTTGTCAGCTCAATTTATAGAGGAAGAACTAAGGCAAACAAGGTTAAGTGACTTGTCCAGGGGCACATAGCTAGCAAGTGCCTGAGTCCAGATTTGAACTCATAAAGATGAGACTTCCTGATTCCAAGCCCAATATTCTAACCACTTTACCACCAAGCTGCCTCTAATGGGCTAAATACTCAGGATACTGTAGAAATTAAAATTAATATGCAATACTTAAAATATTATATGTTATAAGATTTATTAATAATCACTAGAAGTAAAGAAATAAAAAGGTAACAAAATAAAACCATGTGCCCATGGCTAATCTCCCTGTTCAAACAGCCCACTCCACCGAAGTCATGATCCAGGAAGTAAAGAGAACAAGCCACAAAAGACCACCCTATTTGTCCCCTGTCTATGTCAGCACATAATGACAGGAAGTCGTTGGGCTCCTGGAAAATGTAGTTCAAAGGAACAAGGTTTCCAATTACACAATACAAATGTAAGTTTTTTCAGTCTTCAAAAATCTACTTCCCAGAAACACAGAAGAAAAACAACTGCTTGATCACATGGTTCGATGGGGATATGATTGGGGATGTAGACTCTAAATGGTCACCCTAGTGCAAATATTAATAATATGGAAATAGGTCTTGATCAATGACACACGTAAAACCCAGTGGAATTGTATGTTGGCTATGGGAGAGGGGCAAGAAAAGAGGGGAGAGGAAGAACATGAATCGTGTAACCATGGAAAAATATTCTTAATTGGGGGCAGCTGGGTAGCTCAGTGGATTGAGAGTTAGGCCTAGAGATGGGAGGTCCTAGGTTCAAATCTGGCCTCAGACACTTCCCAGCTGTGTGACCCTGGGCAAGTCACTTGACCCCCATTGCCTAGCCCTTACCACTCTTCTGCCTTGGAGCCAATACACAGTATTGACTCCAAGATGGAAGGTAAGGGTTTAAAAAAAAAATATTCTTAATTAATTAAATAAATACATTAAAAAAGATCTATTTTCCTCCATGCCCTCTACAATTCAGCAATACTGGCTTACTTGTAATTCATTCATCCAACATGACAAATATATATGATCTCTAGACATTTGTACAGACTGTTCCTCATGCCTAGAATGCTTCTGCCTGGAGACTCAGCACAAACATCACCTTCTTCAGGAGATCTTCCCTGGTCTTGTAGCAGAGAATGCCTTCTTCAATTACCTTTCATCAACTCTGTATAGACTGTGGTCCTTGTTATGGCCTGAGGAGTCAGTGGCTTCCTTGATGCTAGATGTATTTAAGCTGTTGAGGATCTTGTGGCTGGACCTGGGTTTGAATCCTGGCTCTGCTATGTACACCCTCTGTGACCTTAGACCATTGGCTCTGGAGTTAAAAGGACTTGATTCAAAACCTACTTTTGACTTCTGCCACTGTGACCTTGGGCAGATGATCTAACCTTTCTGGGCTTTAGTTTCTCATCTTTAAAGCAAGAGAGCTGGTCTAGATGATCTCCTTAGGACCTTCTAGCTTTAAATCTACATTTATACAAACAAGGTAATTCCCCTTTCTGGGCCTCAGTTTTCTGATCCACAAAATGATCCTACTCTATCTTTAGTCCTCCTTTCTTCCTCCATTCTGTCTTACTTGGAGATCTCATCACCTCCCATGGATTTAGTTATCTCTATGCTGATGATTCTTAAATCTTTTTATCCAGTCTTAATCTCTCTACTCATCTGCAATTTCATAGTCCCAACTGCTTCTTGGACATTGTAAACTATAAGTTCCATAGATATCTTGGATTTGCCAAGCCCCAAACTGAGCCCCTCATCTTTTCCTCTCTCAACTACCCTTCTACCAAACTTATCTGCTACTATTGAGGCTACCTACATCCTCCTAGTTCTCAAAGAGCAAAACTTGGTATAGATGGAATTTGCAGGAAACATAAATTGGCTCGATATAAGGAAGAATTCTCCAACAATTGGAGTGATCCTAAAATGGAATAGGAGGAACTGTGTTCCTTAAAGCTAGATGTAGCTAAGCTTAAAATAGACTTAAAAATTAGGTGTTATCCTTAACTTATTTTTACCTCCCTTCTCATATCCAATTTGTTGTCTAGTCCTGTTGATTTTTACCCTTTTTAAAAAAACTCTTATCTTCTATCTTAGAATCAATACTGTGTGTATTGGTTCCATGGCAGAAGAGGTGTAAGGGCTAGGCAATGGGGATTAAGTGACTTGCCCAGGGTCACACAGCTGGGAAGAGTCTGAATCCAGATTTGAATCCAGGACCTCCCATCTCTAGGTTTGGCTCTTGATCCACTAGAGATCTCCTTGACTTCTGTTAAGTCCCAACTAAAATCCTACCTCCTATAAGAACCTTCCCCAATATCTCTTAATTACAATGTCTTGTTAATTATTTCCCAATTATTATGTATATAGTTTGTTTTCTATATATTTGGTTGCATATAGTCTTCCTCATTAGATTATAAAATCCTGGAAGGCAAGGATTTTTGCCTTTAAAAATTTTTTTTTGAATCTGCAACACTCAGCTGACTATTAGACACACAGTAGGCACTTATAAATGCTTATTGACAATTTGACTAGCTGACTAAGATTCTCCTACTCTTAGAGGCTATGTTTTTGTGGTTCTATGCTTCTAGAGTAAGTAGGCATCATTGCTGATATTTCTGTCAATATATCAGCTAAGAAAGACCAACTCTGGAAGAATTGTTGAAACTCTTTTATATTCTCACCTGGTTTTCTGGAACAGCAGAATTCCTTCTCTACCTCATTACAGAACTGACTCCAAACACTGAAGTGGGCTTCTGAGGATCATGGTCATCCATAAATCAGCCATGGCCATTGGCCTTTGGAAAGGATGATCAAGGCTGAGAGAGGCAGAGAATAACTGGGAAGGGAACCAAGAAAGGTTCTCAATGTTTTCCAGGCATGAGGGTCATGGTTTGCCTTGTGTTGCTGACAGGGCTAGTTTCTTCAGAAGAAAAGACCTATAATATGGGTAGTTTCTCTTTGTTCTCTCACTACATATCTATTCCTTTTTCTTACTTCTTCCACACTGTCCTTGTTTCAGTTTTCTTTGGGTACTTGCCTGGCACACAGTAAGTGCTTAATAAATGCTTGTTAACTTAGTGCATTTTATCTCCTTTGTCTTAGAAATGCTCTCAGGAAAGGCTCTGATGTTAATCATTTATGCTTTAGTTTGACAATGCTTAGAGTAGCCCAGGATCTCTTTAATTAGATCCATGATCACCCAAAATAGATCAGCCTACTGATCCAAACAAGAAAAACCAAGTGGATGAAGAATGCCTTTGGTTCAGATTTTGATAAGCCATTGAATGGGCAGCCCATGGAGTTAGTATATCACCAACTATATTTGGGACAGACCATTCAGAAGAGCAATAAATTGGCTTTAGAATTGAATAGAAGGTGAAGAATAGCCTGGATTGTGTTTGTGAAACTGTGTAATTGGAAATCTGTTACCTTAAAAACCACATTTCCCAGGAGTCCACTGACTTCCTGTTGTTATGTACTTCCTATAGACAGAGGGATAAATTCAGTGGGGGTTCCTGGTTTGGCCTCTTGGCTTCCTGGGTAGTAAGCTTGGGTTTTGAATGGGTTGGTTAGCCATGGGCACATGGCTTTTTTTTTTTTTTTGGTTTTGTTACTTTTTTATTCCTTTACTTCTAATGATTATTAGTAAATCTCTTAAAATATAATATTTTTATTATTTGAGATTAATTTTAATTTTTTACAAAACTGTATGATGTTTTCTCTGATGCCTTTACATAAAATCCATATAACTAATGCTAACATTCTTCCAGCAATGCCACATAGATGTGGAAGATAGAACATTATAGTCTAACAAATCAAAATTGTGGGTGACTCAAAGAGCAACGTAGAGGCATAATATAATGGGCATAAATAAGTTGTACTATAATACACCTTTTAATTTCCATGTAAAAAGCACCTAAATGATATCATCCTAGAGATGTTTAATGAGAAAAAATAAAGGTTGGCTGATCATATCCTGAGACCGAGTGGAAGGGAATGGATAGCCAGAATGTAATGTTAGGAGACACGGAGGAAAGCCTGTAATGTGGTGAGTAAATCCCAACATGGAGGATGTGAGGAGGATCTGGACAGGAATCTCATGGAAAGAGAAGCCCTGTATGGGTTGTGACCTGCCCTGTCGGAGGGAGTGCCCACATCAATAATAATAATAATAATAATGGTGATGATGATGATAACTGACATTTATGTAGCATTTTATGAGTTGCAAAGTGCTTTACCTACATTATCTCATTTGATCAATGAGGTCATCTATCCATTAACATATTCAAGCAAGTTATAGAGTACTGCTTCACCTTTTCTGGGACTGTTTGTCTTGTAAACTTCATCTCTGACTGCAATGAGAGCCTTTGTTCCTGGTCAAAGGAGTTTCAGGCTTCAGGAAGCAGCTGTTTTGGGAATCTGCCACTTGCCCTGAGCTTCCCAAATCTCATTACATAGATAACTGGGTAGAGCTGGCTCTGGTGACAATAATACTAATAATGAACAAATGAACGAGTCAGGCAAATTTTTGTATGCACTTAGATGGGTTTACGATGGCAATTGAGAACAGTGTTATTGTCATTGTCTGAAATGGAAGTAGTGCTATCCTTAAGGATTCCAGACTTAGTGATTTAGTGTAGAATATTCAGGGAATAGGTAATATGGTTAGCATTCAAGGTTCTTTATAATCTAGCTGCTTCCTACCTTTCCAGGCTTTTTACATCTTACTTCCTGCCATCTATTCTTTGGTCTTGCGACACTGTCTCTTGGCTATTTCAGGAACAAACCACTCCATCTCTTGGGTTTGGGCATTTTTTTCTCTTCTCCTTCTCTTCTCTTCTCTTCTCTTCTCTTCTCTTCTCTTCTCTTCTCTTCTCTTCTCTTCTCTTCTCTTCTCTTCTCTTCTCTTCTCTTCTCTTCTCTTCTCTTCTCTTCTCTTCTCTTCTCTTCTCTTCTCTTCTCTTCTCTTCTCTTCTCTTCTCTTCTCTTCTCTTCTCTTCTCTTCTCTTCTCTTCCTTTTCACCCTTACCTTCTGTCTTAGAATCATATTGGGTATTGGTTCTAAGACAGAAGAGTGGTAAGGGCTATGTAATGGGGGTTAAGTGACTTGCCCAGGGTCACATAGTTAGGAAGTGTCTGAGGCCAAATTTGAACCCAGGATCTCCCATCTCTGGGTCTGGCTCTCAATCCACTGAGCCATTCAGCTGCTCACTGGACATTTTCTTTGACTATCTCCTATGACTGAAATATTTGCCCTTCCCAACTCTATCTAATGACTTCTCTGGCTTCCTTTAGGTCCCAATTAAAATCTCATTTTTTTTTTACAGGAAACCTTTTCCAACCCTTCTTAATTCTAGTGTTTTCTCAGTTAATTATTTATTAAATAGTAAAAAGTAAAGCACACTCACATACACGCACACACACATGTTTACATGTTGTTTCTTCCATTCAATTGTAAACTCCTTTGTCTCTTTTGTCTCTTTTTCGTATCTCAGTGCTTAACATAGTTCTTGACACATTGTAGCTGCTTAATAAATGTTTATTGATCCTTAGAAACTATATAATTAATGCAGGCTACAAACATTTGTTATCTACTGGGCATAGCAAGAAAAGACTAATGGCTGCAATTACAAACACCAGAGATTCACTTTCAAGGATTAAAAGGCAAAAAATCCTTGTGTTATAATACATACTACAAAATATCCTGGAGAACTTAATCAATGAATTGTACAGAGTCTGGGAAATCATCAAAGACTGAACTATTGCCTAGAGTCACCTAGGTACAAAACTGGTAAAAACAAAACTAAAAACAATGGTTTTAATAGATGTTGCTATTTGGAGAACTCACAATTTCTAAGATACATACACAAAGCTTGATGCTTATTAAATGTTGACTTGGCATAGGAAAAAATATCTTGAAAAATAGAAATGTAATAGAGGAAATAAAAATTCTGTGGGAACAGACAGTGTTTCGTATATACCTGTTATCATCTTTAGAGATATACCAAGGAATCTTGAATGCATCTCCTTATAATTTTTTAAATTCAACCATAAAAAGCAGTTATTTTGTTCCTTTGCTCAGTAGTCTATAGGACACTAAAAATAAAAGGCAGAATAACGACTTGTTTCTATATGAAATCCATCCAACAAGATGAGATCTAGGCAATTATGGTAATGATGACAACAATAACAATAAATAATGGTGGTGATGATGATTATACTTCTTCATCCTACTTGTTTCCCATGACATATTCCTCCATTCTACCTCAGCCACACACAAAGATGGTCATGCCCTTGAACCTGCCCATCATGCACAGATGTTTCACTTTCATATCCATGAACTGATGTTCCTTAGTTCTGATCTTTCTTTACAACCCTTACCTTATATCTTAAAATCAATAATAAGTAGCAGTTCTAAGACAGTAAGGGCTAGACAATTGGGGTTAAGTGACTTGCTCAGGGTCATGTGGCTAAGAAGTATCTGAGGTGAGACTTGAACCCAGGACCTCTGGACCCCAGGCCTGACTCTCTATCCATTGAGCTACCTTGCTCCCTCAATCTCTTGGTTTTCTACCTCTCTCTATGCCTTCTAAAACCAGACCCTGATCTTCATCCATATAGTGAGGTCTAATCCCTTGACCCCTCAGTTCTCTTCTGGACTATCACCCTAGCACAAGCTATACTTTCATCTTTTCCCTATCTTGACCCATTGGTGAACTAGTTCAACTCTACAGTCATCTCTCTAATTCCTTTCCCCCTTCTAATATTGTTGATTATGCCCTGCCAAGCCTCAGCTGTGGATCCCACTATCTCCTGTCTTTCCTCCTAATATTTGGAGAAAAATCCCCCTAACTACTAATTTTATTCACAATGACTTTATGTTATATAATGTTAACTGGGCCCTCACTGCAGCAAGGCAATCTTTTTATATTTCCCTAATTAACTCACTATCTACTTTCTACAGAGGATCTTCTTAACCATTTCATCCCTCCTCAAACCTCTCATGACTTCCCCTCCCTTCTTGGTTGAGAATCTTTCTTGATATTTTACAGAAAAAATGAATATTTCCAGAGAGAGAGCCCTCTTCTCTCTTCTTCCTCATCTTCTGTCACTGGGATCCCTTCTGTCACTATCTCCTCCACCCCTGCCTCAAGTAATAATGGCCAAGGCAAACCCCTTTACCTGCACAAGTGACCCCATTCCATCCCATGACCTCCAGCATATCACAAATCTTTATCTTGGCTACCATATGCTTCCCTCTAGTCTACAAACATGTCCATGCCCATCCCCTCCTCTCCCCATTCTCAAAAAAAATCCCCACTCATTTGATCCTTCCATTTCTAGTAGCTGTAGTCCTATCTTTCTCTTTCCTTTTGTTGAACATTGTAAGCAACTCTTTGAGACAGTCTATGACAGGTGCTTCCACTTTCATTCTTCTCACTCTTTTTAATTCCCTACAATGAGGATTGCAACTTCATCATTCAGTAGAAACTGCTTTAAAAAAAAGCTGCTCTCTCCAAAGTTATCAATGATCTCTTATTTGCCAAATCCAATGGCCCTTTCTCAGTCCTTATCCTTTTTGACCTCTCTGAAGATGATCACCTTTCCCCCTTAATACTCAGACTTCTTTCTGTGTCTCTGATATACAACTGGTTGTCTCAGCATATTCATCTTCCTATGTTCAAATCCAATCTCAGACACTAGTTGTGTGACTCTGTTTGCCTCAGTTTCCTCATCTGTAAAATGAGTTGGAGAAGGAAATAGCAAACCAGTCTAGTACCTTTGCTAAGGATACCCCAAATGGGGTCCTGAAGAGTTGGACATGACTAAAACTAGTGAATAACAGCATTCTGTCTTTGTTAACTTCCTACCTATGTGACTATTCTTGCTTAGTTTTCTTTTTGATATATTTTCTGATGACAGTTGCTAACAGTGAGTGTTCATTAGGCTCTGTCCAGGACACTCTTCTTTTCTCTCTGTATGCTATTTTACTTGGTGATCTCATCAGCTTCTGTGAATTCAATGATCATCTCTATGATTCCTTATTCAGCCCTCGCTTCCCTATGAAGCTCTAGTTTTACATCTCCATTAGACATCTCAACCTGGATTTTCATCATCTATAAACTGAGATTAATCAACTAACAAGCTTTTATTAAATGTTGATATGAATAGAAGTCTCTGTCCTCAAGTCACATTCTCTATTAGGATTGACAACATATTCGATCCTGAGCAAACCATTTTCCTGTTCTGAGAATCAATTTCTTCATCTATCAAAGGGAATTAATCTGTAAGCATTTAATCAGTGTCTGCATAAACAAAACATTTTTTTTTGTCCTCAGGGAGCTTAAATATCATCAGGGATGACAGCATGAACATATATAGGTCTGTACAGAAGGGATACACAAAAGGCATCCTCAAATCAACTTTGTAATTCATGATATATAAATAATATGAGAAGTAATTGAGACAAATTTCACTGTGGTAGGGACAAGTGAATTACTGCATTGGAGTCTTCTGTATTGACACAATGCCTGTGCTAAATTTTTGTGTTTTCTACATTTTGGTTCCCTGGAATAGAATTTCAGTTGTTTTCCCTAAATTATAGCTCTGCTCATCAGCATTCCTGCTCATCCCCCAGTTTCTTCTGAAGCGTCAAACAAGGAAAACAATGACTTCTCATTCCCAAATGATTGGCGATCCCTACACTTACATCATGGAAGAGAGGTGCCATGCTTTCCCATTAGACGACATGCTATTTAAGCATCCTGTGGAGTGAGTTTATACTCTGGGATGCCATTTCCTTCCACCAGAGTTGTTTCTCTCTGGCTTCTCTCCGAAGTACACTGACTACTCAATTAATTGTCAGAAAATCTCTGAGATCTACAAGCTGAAAAAATAAAAATAAATTACAACTTGAGAACAAAATAACAATAACAATATTTATACAGTGTTTTACAGTTTGCAAAGCACTTTTCAAATATCTCATTTTATTCTCACAAAATCCTAGAGAGTAAATGTGATTACCTTTATTTTACAGCTAAGGAAATTGAGACAAACAGTTTAAGTGACTTGCTCAAGGTCATACAGCTAGTAAGGCTAGATTTGAACTTAGATATTCCTGACCCCAGGTCTGGCACTCAATCTACTGTTCTAATTAGTCCAACCTAGAAACAGCCTCCAAATTTAGTCAGGTGAACTTTCAGTAATGACTTCAATAAGGAAGCTCATAAATCTAATTCATCAACAATTTTTTTTAAGCACCCTCCTTGTGCAAAGAAAGTAGTGTGCCAGGTACTGAGAACACCAAGCCCAAACTATCCCCGCCCCCCTTGAAGCTCACATTATACTGAACAGATATAATTTATAAAGAAATAAATGTACATGTGAAAGGGATGAGAGAGACAGAGACAGGCAGGAAGGGATGGAGACACAGAGAAAGAGAATCTAACAAAGTGATCAGGAAACAATTGAAGCCTGTGGAAGACAGGAACTGAATTGAGTCTTTAAAGAATTCTGGAAAAATTCTAGCTTCTAAGAGGTAGAGATAAGAAGGAAGTGAATTATAAGAATTATAGAGGATAGTTTGTAAAAAAGGCTGGTGGCAGCTAGTTGGCTTAATGAAAAAAAGAGCCAGGTCTGGAGATGGAAGGTCCTGGGTTCAAATATGGCCTCAGATACTTTCTAGTGGTGTGACCTTGGGCAAGTCACTTATCCCCCATTGCCTCGCCATGATAGCTCTTCTGCCTTGGAACTGACACTTAGTATTGGTTCTAAGTATCAATCAGAAGATAATGATTATTTTTAATAAGTACGAGGCTAGAGGAGTTTCTATTGGAGAATAGCAAACAGATCCAACTGGGTTGAATATGGAACAATATATAGCACAAGAATGCGAGGCCAAAACAAGACTGTGAAGGGTTTTATTTTTATTTTTTTACTTTTTACAATGAGATATTTACTTCAAAGGTTTTGTGCATACAGAAGCACAAATATTTCCCTCCAGCACCTGTGCTACACGGTTTTCCACTGTATTGCCTTGATTTCCAAGGAGAGTGAGCTTAGATTTAATGCAATTTCTGCAGAGAATTGGTCTAATCAAGTTGTGAAGGGTTTTAAAGACCAATCTGAGAAGTTGATATTGAATTGTAAAACTAGCTTTTTTTTTTTAAGCCCTTACTTTCCATCTTAGACTCAATAATGTGTATTGGTTCCAAGGCAGAAGAGTGGTAAGGGCTAGGCAATGGGGATTAAGTGACTTGCCCAGGGTCACACACAACTGGGAAGTGTCTGGGGCCAGATTTGAACCTAGGACCTCCCATTTCTAGGCCTGGTTCTCAATCCACTGAGGTACATAGCTGCCCCCCCCCCACCCCCCTTGGCTTCCTTTTTAATGCAATATATTTTTAAAAAATGCACCTAATGACATAATTCTGAGGAGGTCCATCTTCTTCATCAGGTTGTCATTGGGGTCCATGAGAGAGAAAAGGTTAAGAATTCCTCTCCTAGAGGATACTTGAGCAGGGGAGTACTTCGGTCAGTCATGCTTTGGGAAGACAACTTGGCGGCTGTGAGAAGGATGACCTGGAAGCTGGGTGTCCAGCTAGGAGGTTGTTGCGCAGAGATCTGTTTACCTCAGACGTCTTCCTGGCTGCCTCTTTTACAGTGACCTGACTGCTTGGGAAATGTCTCTCCTCAGGTTGTTTATTTGTCCTTCCTCTACCTTCCTAATTCCTGTTTATGTTCAGAAGCTGAAGCTGAGCTGATTCTCTTTCCCCATCAACTGGTCCCCATAAAGAGAACCAGCTGTCTGGCAAGCCATTAGCCTTGGGTGCTGATAACATCTTCATGCTCATGGGTCAAGAGTTTTATCTTCAGCCATGGGGGTAGCTGTTTGGTTAAGAGTGAATCCATGTAGCTGTCCAATGACCCCCTAAAAGGAAATCAGAAAAGGCACCGGGAGCTAAAATGTTCCAGAAAGTCCCGTACAATTTTCTGTTTATACTTTTCCTCCATGTGTATTTAAGAGATTTTTAGCTGAGTTTTCCCCTTTGATGAATGGGCTTAAGAATAACAGCATTTAGATGAGGAGGGCAGCGCTTGGAAAAACAGGTCCACTTTAGCTTTAACCAAAATATGGAGTCTGTGTTGGAAGGGAGGAGGCTAGTTAAAGACAGGGGGCTGCATGAAATGACCTCCTGAGTTTCCTTCAAGCTCTATCATTGTGCTATACTATCTCTGATGGGGTCACTTTGAAAGCAGGATTTTCTTTTCGCAGGCAGATGCCGAATATGACTTAAGATTTACTTGGGAGATGTAGGAAAAGTACTAAGGGACATTCTTATTATTTTCTGGCCTGAAAAACCTTGGTATTATTCATTCGTTGATCATTTACCAAACATTTGTTCATTCAACAATCATTTGTTAAGTAGCTGAAATGAAGCACAACAGAGCAGATAAAATGTTAGACTTAAACTTAGAAATATAGGGGTTCAAATCCCACGTCAGACACTTTTTAGTTGTGTGACTTATAAGATTAAAAATTAATATCCAATTAACTCCAAGTATTATTTTTTAAAAGATTTATTAATAATCACTTGAAGTAGAGGAAAGACAAAAAAAAAGACAGTAAAGAGAACCTTCCCAGACCACTCAAGTGAGACAGAGAGTGAAGAGGGTGGAGTTACAGAAACTTATCTTCAAAACGTAAGGACTCAATGTGGAGATGAAAGAAAAGGGATTCTGGGAGGTGAAGTCCAAGGGTTCAAGATTCTAATTACACATACTGCCAGCCAATCACGTAATTTCTTTTTTCCTCAGAGAATTGGACTGGATGGCTCCTAAGGTCCTTTCCAGATTTAAATCTATGACCTACTATGTACAATGATCATTTTGAGTCAATAAGTACTTATTATACCTGATTAGGTGCATACACACAATTTTAGAGTAGGGATACAAAGACAAGAATGAAACCACTCTTGTCCTCAGGGAGCTTATGTTCTAATAGGTGGGAAATAGCATGTTCATTGAAGATTATATATATATATACAAAATATGTAGAGAGTAAATTTCTGGGAGCAGTCAGATGGTCCAGTGGATTGAGAGCCAGACCTAGAAATGGGAAGTCCTGGGTTCAAATGTGGTCTCAGATACACCCTAACTCTATGACCCCCCATTGCCTATCCCTTACTCCTCTTCTGCTTTGGAGCCAATACACAGTATTGATTCTAGGACAGAAGTTAAAGGTTTTTTTTTAAAAAGAAAGTAAGTTTCTAGGGGAAAGATACCCTTTAATATGAAGGGTAGTTTGTCAATGATAGAACAAAAGGCTTAGAGAGAAAAAAGAAGGAAGGGTACGATAATTTGGAATCAGAACACAAGAGGACTGGGAGTCCCAGTGACATGCCAGAGTTGGTTTCTATTGGCTTGAGAGAGTCAATTGTTAAATATTCAGTGTGAGCATTTGCACCTTGGATATTGGTAAACTCCATGAATCAGGGTTTGTTTTATTGTTTTGTTAATTGCCTGGATTTTAAAAAGTGATGGAAAAAGCATTAATAATCAGAATTGTTAAAACTTTTAAACTTAGAAGTGCATCATGCATTTTTAGAGAGCTGGTTGTTAAACATTTATTAGAACACCCTCATTGGATACTGTTTAACATTTTTATTAATGATTTAGATGAAGGCATAGATGATAAAAGGTTGTCAAGATGACACAAAGCTGGGAGGAAAAGCTAAAATGTTGAATGACTAAGTCAAGATCCCCAAATATTCTCACAGCTTTGAGCATTTGGCTGAATATAACAAAACAAAATTAAGTGAGAATAAATGTAAAGTCTTGCACTAGGGATCAGAAAAATCAGCTTCACAAAGATAAGGTGGGGGAGTCAGAGAAAAAGAGAGAAAGAGACAGAGATAGAGACGACAGCAGAGAGAGATGGGATTAGAGAGATGCACAGAGAGTCATAGAGGGGAGAGAGAGGGAGAAGACAAGACAGCAGTTTTTTGAAAATGATCTGAAGGCTTTAGTGGACTGCAAGCTCAACGTGCATCAACTTCATGAGGTTGAGACTGGGCAAAAGATATTGGGCTTCATTGAGAGAAACATGGCTTCTAAGACAGAAGGCAATAGTCTCACTTAACTTTGCCTTTGTCAACCTTCATCTGACGTAATCAGGATTGTAATCAGGTATCCCTTCCACAATGTAGGGGTTAAGGGCATGGCGCCTCTGTAAAATATTTTGGCCCTCTCTGTACAGAGAAGTCTCAATTTTTTCTTTTATGGGTTATTTACTATCTATATTTATTATATTAAAATATAGAAGTATTTGATATTATATAATGCTATACATATATTTATCAATTTCTGAGTTTCTAAACTTTTTCTATTTCTTCTGCTGACCATTCTGTGTCATGGGCAACTTCTACAAAACTCCAAAAGAACTGTCATTTAATTTCCCATGCTTACTCACAATATATTGAAATGGAGATGGGGAAAGCTGTGGTGTAGAAGGGATACCTGTACTGCATTCAGTTCTGGACACGACAGTTTCAAAAGCAAAATTGACAAGCTGGAGAGGGTCCAGGGATGACAACCAGGAAGTGGATATATTTATCCCAAAGAAGAGAAGACTCAGGGGAGATATGACAGCTGAGTTCAAGTATCTGGACTCCCACATTGAGGAGTGTTTAGACTTGTTTTGTTTGTTCCCAGAGGGCAGAAGCAGGAAAAAAAGGGTAGATATTGCAGAGAGAAACTTGATGATAGGAAAGCCTTGCCAGTAATTAGAGCCTTCCAGAGGTAAAAAGAGCTTTTCCAAAGGGGTGAGATTCTCCTTTCTTTTGTCTTCAAGCCTAGGCTACGATTGCTGGTCAATTATGATCTAATGGAGATTGCTTCTTTGGATGGGTTGGACAACAGAGCTCCTGAGATCTCATCCAGTTATCACACTGTGCCTTTCTCTAACGCTATGGATGATGTTGTTTGGCAGTTGTTTTCCAAAAGGACCGATGACATATGGGGTGACGACTTGTGCATGAACTGGATACAAGTGAGGCAGCGTTGCACAAAATCGTTGACCTCACTTTCTCTTCCAGTGGCACGAAGTCCAGTGGTGGGACAAAATACACAGATGATTATGAGGTAGCTGGCAGGGGTGCCGGGGGAACCGTACTGCAGCTGAGCCATCCTGGGGTTCAGAGTAGATCTTCATAGTGGCAATTGCATTGTTGATGGATTCCTAATCCCTGAGTGAGAAGTAGAAGGTAGGGAGAATGTGAGGTATGGATCAGGTTCAAGATGAATCCGTGGTTTTGTGTTGTAGGAGGGATATCTACACCACTTAGTCAGGGTTAGATTATTTTTGTCCTTTAGCAGATATAAGAACCCAAAAAGTATATCACTTGGGGGTCACATATAAAAGCAAATAAATAAAAGCAACAATGCCTCATGGCATCACGGTATTATAGTCAAACACAATAATGACCTGAATAATAATAAAAGTTAGCATTTATGTCATGCCTACTATATACTAGGTGCTATGCTAAGCTCTTTACAAATATTACCTCATTTGATCCTTACAATAATAGTGTGAGGTAAGTGCTATATATACCCATTTAATAGTTGAAGAAACTGAGGCAGGTGGAAGTAAATTGACTTACCTTGAATGACTTGCATGACTTATTAATGACTTGTCCAGGCTAACACAGCTAGTAATTGTATACAAATTCAGACCTTTCAGACTCCAAGTCTAGAACTCATTCTACCATCTAGATGTCTTTATTACAATCCAGTTATTGTTTCAGTCTTGTCTGACTCTTTCTGGCCCCATTTGGAATTCTCTTGGCAAAGATACTAGAGTGGTTTGACAGTTCCCTCTCTATTTCATTTTATAGATGAAGACACTGAGGCAGAGTTAAGTGATTTGTCCAGTCATACAGCTAGGAAGTGTCTGAGACTTGATTTGAACTCAGGTTTGCCCGACTCTAGGTTTGGTGCTCTATCTACTGTACAACCTAACTACCCTAATTTGATTACTACATAAATGAACATGAAACTGAGGACAACTAAGTACTAATGTGTATGATGTGTGAAGATTGGATTTGACTGTCTCCAGATTGTAACAATGAAGGTACTTAGCTTTTCCTTTATTATGAAGATTAAATTGCAATCCCCTGTCTATTTTTAGATTTTAATCCCCCAAAGTGTTAACTCAGTATTTAAAGTAGATCTACCCATTTTAACCACAAGAAGGTGTGAACTAACTACAAAAAGGTGTGAACACCAATTTCATGCATTGAGTGGGAGGTCTGTGACCCACATGTGAAAGAATGGACAGTCCAGGAGAGGAGCATCTGCTGTGATTGGTAGACATAAAATTTAGGGGAGGTGACACAAGAGAAAAAGATCTTTAAGTAGAGGAAACAGAGGCACACAAGGAGGAATCAAGGATTCAGTCACTCAGAGGAGAGACTGGAAGATCAGTTACTTGGACTGGAAGAAAGACACTCAAACTTGGAGTGAAGACACTTGACTGTGGAATTGAACCCCTGGAGGAGCTTGTACAGGATACCTCAGACTGCTTCCTTTTAGAAGGTCACCATGGTGAGTGAAAGGCTCACTTAGTTTCCTTGCTCTTTCTGGAGGTGTGAACCTCTGAGAAAAGCCCATTGTCTTGAGACTCCTTTCCCTTGTCTGGGGCTTAGAATTTCTACCTGGCTCAGAGGAAGCCAGAGTACTCTCTCTCTCTCTCTCTCTCTCTCTCTCTCTTTCAATATATTCCCTTTATTATAAACAAACTATCATAAAATTCTATTTACTTTAGTAATTCATTTTGGGATTTAGAAATTAAAATCCCTGGTGACCACCAAATTTAATATATTCAAGTCCAAACAAAAAATTTTAATAGATGTGACTATAAGGATCATGGAATCTCATAAAATGAAGAGATCTGTGTGTTTTTAAATAGTCAAGGAAGTCTAAAAGAGGTATTTAAAAAATAACATATATAAGAACAAGCTAGCCAATCTTTCTGTTCTGGACCACAGAAGAGTAACTTTGGTGATCCTAAATTGGGATTGTTTTGGGACATAAACTTGAGATTCTTTTGCAACATAAAATCTGCAAAATGGTGTCCAAAGGTTAAATTTTTGAAAAGTTCAGTTTTTGCAGCAGGTTATAATGAGGGTATTTTGTTAAGTTCTCTTGGAGAACATGAAAATTACCTAAGGGTAGCAAGAAAGAATGGTTAGATTCCCAGGCATTCACTTCTAAGAGGAAAAATGGAAAATAAAAGATCGTTTCAGATGAGAAAATTGAAAAAGGATACAAGCATAATAAAAAATGTAAAGGAACAGAATCAGAATGGTGCTGAACAGCCTATCTCTTTTTCTCATAAAGCCACAGCAAGTAGAAACAAGATTAGATTGCAGGGGACAGATCTATCTGGTTGACAAAGTCATTGATCGAGGTTTTTCATTTTTCCTTCTGGTGAAGAGATCTTTAAATTATTTCATTTCATTTCAATGTGGGGCCAAATGTTGCTGTTGCTTAATTGTTTTAGTTGTTTCCAACTCTTTGTGACCCTACCTATTTTTTTTGCAAAGATACTAGATTGGTTTGCTATTTTCTTCTCATTTTACAGATGAAGAAACTGAGGTGAACAGTTAAATGAATTGCCCAGGGTCACACAGCTATTAAGTGTCTGAGGCCAGATTTGAACTCAGGAAGATGAGTCTCCTGGAATTCTATACACTGTGTCATCTAACTGCGCCAAAGGAATGAATTACATGTGGCCTCAAAGGAATGAGTTAAATTCCATGCATGTGGGTGAGACACCTTTGCCTTCACCCATTCCCATTGAATTTTTCTTTAAAGAATAATGGAATCATTCTCAACACTTCATTGATCCAGACTGAGGATTCAGGTTCCTGGCTGCCCAAATGTCAAAACATCCTATCTATCTATGAAATATCTAGTCTGCTGTGTTGACTCCAGAAAGACACAGGAGATATTAAATAGTGATTCAGGATGTGAGAAGGAGGTGAGAACGGAGCTGAAGAACCAGGAAAGGGCAGTACAAGACTGGGGAATAGTGAATCATCTTTTTTGACCAGAACAGAAAGTGTGTGAATCCAAATATTGTGAAAGAGGGCTGGGAAGATAGATTGGAATCATTCTAGATGTCCTCGAATGCCAGACTAAGGATGTTATATTTTATCAACATTGGTTAGTCAGCCAATTAAAAAAAAAGTTTGTCAATCAAAGAGTATTAAGCGCTTACTGTATGCCAGAACTTGTGCTAATGTACTGATCTTTTGGATTACTATGCTCCCTAATATTTTTCTTTCCCAAAGCAGGGGCTGAGCCCATGAAAACTCTACTTACCTTTTAGTTAGCTATTCATGGGAGCACAATGATGGGGGCACTGGCTTTGGGTCTGTACCTGTTTTCTTTTAGGTGTATGGGCTGCATAGCACTCAGAGTAAATGGGTGTGGATGACATAATAAAATGTTTTTTTAATGTGTCTGCAAAGTTGACTCAAGCCCTTATCACCGGAAAAGGGACAAAGGGGAAACATGGTTTCCTTTTTTTTAATTGTGGTTCGAACTCTTGGAGAATAGACTTTGCCCTTCTCTAGGCATACGCACAAAGCGATTTGATTGAATTCAGCTTTAAAAGTGGATGAGATTAAATAAGATTTGGACTTCTGCTTCATGACCACCATTGTTCGTTCTCCTATTGTCCATGCCTTACAGAGATGTAGCCACTTTCCAAACATTTTAGCCTGTGATTGCCAGAATCAGAGTTCTTCAGGGTCCTTAAGTTAGTCATTTTTCCTTCTATTCTTTTCCTTTCTGTCTTTTTTGGCTTCCTTCTTCTTTTCCCCCTTTTTTCCTGCTTCTTTGGAAGACAATGTGTTATGGTGAAAAGAGCATTGACTTTGGGCTCATGGCATCCTGGAGCTAGAACCTAATCCAAATTTCCCCTTTTTCCTTACACTCTCTCCCCATTTCCCTCAGGCACATCCAGAGAAATGAAGCCAATTACCCAGTGAATTTCCTCAGCCAGGGTTCTAAATATGCCAATGAAATTTCAGGTTCATATCTGCTCCTTATCTCAAGCACCTAGCACAATTCCTGGTACATCATACTTGCTCAATAAATTCCTGATGAATGATTGATTGATTAGTAGGACCTGTCAAGACTTACCTTCTTTGGGGATAGCTGGGTGGCTCAGTGGATTGAGAGCCAGGTCTAGAGATGGGAGGTCCTGGGTTCCAATCTGGCCTCAGACACTTCCCAGTTGTGTGACCCTGGGAAACTCATTTAACCCCAATTGCCTAACTGTGATTGTTCTTCTGCCTTAGAACCAATATTGGTTCTAAGACAGAAGGTAAGGGTTATTAAAAAAATACTTACCTTCTATGGTTTCCCTAGCTCCTAGCACCATCCCATCTGAATTGTTTTATTTATCTTTGTCATTAGACTAGAGGGCAAGGACTATTTTAATCAATTAATAAATACATATTAAGTGTCCACTATTTACCAGGTAATATTCTAGGCACTAGGGATTCAAAAATAGCAAAAGACAGTCGCTGCCTTCAAGGAGCTTACAGTCTAATGGGGATATATTCTTGGTGCTTAGCACAGTGCCTGGCAAACAGCAAACATTTACTAAATGCTTATTGATTGACTATTCATTGAGATTTTGACAACTCAAGGTCATGTCTACTCCACGATGGGCCACCTGATGTACCCCACAAAAGCTAGACCAGGGAGTTCAGACTCCAAAAAAACCCCCTATTTTCTTAGTATGAATTCTAAGAAGAGCAAAGGCTAGGCAAATGAATCAAATGACTTGCCCAGGGTCACACAGCTAGGAAGTGTCTGAGGCCAGATTTGACCCAGGTTCTCCCAACTCTAGTCCTGGTACTCTATTGGTTGAGCCACCTAGTTGTCCTGAGTTCAGACTCTTCACAGTAGAGCTGGCAAATGGGCCTGGGAGGGAGATCACGTAGCATGCACTTCCCCTGCCATTTTCTAATGTGGAAGTGTGATTTGCCTGATACTACATAGTTAATTTGGGCAGAGCCAGGGTGGCATCTGGAACCTTCTGATGTCTAGCTCAAGACTCTTGCAACAGTTGGCCTTTCCTTCAAAGATAGGACCCCAGGAGGAAATACAAATAAAAATAATTCCCCAGAAAGAGTTTGGGGATTGAGGACTGATGACAAAGCTGTTTTTGGTAGAGAGGTAGGGGACAATGGATGTGGGAGGCTACCATCTTTCAGACATGATTGGCAGAGATCATTTTTTTGCTGAATTTTCTGTTACCAGGGATGGTTCTATAGTAGAGGGGAAGTTATTGAGAGGTGACAGTGAGATAAAATAAAAGGCATCAATCAAACGTTAAAAAAAAAAAAGTTTTGGTTTCTGTGCTCCCTGGATATTTTTTGCCACTTGTCCCCTCCCTTCACTCTCTCTCTCTTGCTTTTTCATCTTTCCTTCCCTCTTTCCCTTTCTTCTTTCCTTCTTCCACCTTCTTTCCTTCTTTTTCTCAGTCTCTCCATACATATTTCCTTCCTTCCTTCTTTTCTTTATCCCTCTCTCTTTTCCTCCATTCTCTCCCTCCTTCAGTCCTTCTTTCACCCTCTCCCTCTCCTTTCCTTGTCCCCTTCCTTCACTCTCTCTCCCTTTTGCTTTTTCATCTTTCCTTTCCTCCTTCCCTTTGTTCTTTCCTTCTTCCACCTTCTTTCCTTCTTTTTCTCATTCTTTCTCTCCTTCCATATTTCCTTCCTTCCTTCTTTTCTTTATCCCTCTCTTTTCCTCCATTCTCTCCCTCCTTCAGTCCTTCTCTCAGCCTCTCCCTCTCCTTTCCTTGTCCCCTTCCTTCACTCTCTCTCCCTTTTGCTTTTTCATCTTTCCTTTCCTCCTTCCCTTTGTTCTTTCCTTCTTCCACCTTCCTTCCTTCTTTTTCTCATTCTTTCTCTCCTTCCATATTTCCTTCCTTCTTTTCTTTATCCCTCTCTTTTCCTCCATTCTCTCCCTCCTTCAGTCCTTCTTTCAGCCTCTCACTCCCCTTTCCTTGTCCCCCCCTTCTCTCTTCCCTTCCATATCTCTCTTGTTCACCACTCCCTGTTTGACAGTGAAGAAATTGGCACTTTCCAGAAATGGAAGCCTGGGGATCCCCAGAAGTGGGAGTCCATGTTAGCTCTCACCAAAGAAGAAACGCGAGTGGAGCAGACCCGGCAACGTTTCTCCCCACTCCGGAAAGACGTCTCCATGGAACGAGGGCTCCTTCATCTGGATATAGAATATAACACAAGAAGCCCCAGGTGATAAGGGCATATGCCCAAACTCGCTTGGCCCTGGGACAAAAGAAACCTGAAACTTGGAATTTTAGTGCTGCTGGGCCTCCCCCTTGAGGCTGGCTGTACCCTGCTTTCCACTTAAGACTGACAGTTGAGACCTTGAAATAGTAGAAAGGGGAACTTAAACTGGCTTGGAACCCTTGATGGACGAGGTATAGAGACAGGATTAATTGGGGGGATTGAGAAGTTGGTGGTAATCCACCCAAGTGGACAAAAGAAGCAGGCCCTAATTCAACATGATCGGAGGGCATTTTCCCTCACTTGTGTGTCTGAAATTTCACCATTAGAGATTCATTCTTTTGGCTTATGCACTGCTTTCTCTACTAGTTATTATTGGAACTTGTGATTTCAACGTTACCAAAAATTCCCTTCCTCAACCCTAAGGTTTTTTTTAGCTGTGTGGCAATTTATAGTCCAAAGAGAGTGACTTGGGGCATTGAGAAATCAAGTGAAGTTCATCCAGAGTTTTGTAACCAGCATTTGGGGATTTGGGGGAACTTATGTGATTCAGTAGAAAGAACAGGACCTCTAGCATCAGAGGCCTGGGGTTCAAATCCTACCTCTGATGCCATTCTTGTATTCTCACTTTCCTAACCTGTAAAATGGGGAGAGATGTGCCAGATTACTTCTGAAATCCCTTCCAATGCAAAATTTTGGATTCCATGATTTTCCTGTTGCCAGGGCTGGCCCTCGTTCCATCACCCATCTTCTCTCTGTATTAATCCTTTAATAATGCAATCACCCCAAGAGAAGAGGAATTGTCAGTCTCTTGTCTCTTTAGTGAGACTGGCTTCTCTTGAGTCTCTGGCAGCTCTGAATCCATCCAGGCATCTGAGATGTGTAGAACTGAGCATCAAGGGGAAGACAGACCCAAGGGCCAAGACCAGATTGCAACCCAAGGACCGTCTGCCCTCTAGTGGCAGAAAAGCAAGATTCATGGATGCCTCGGACTAAAGGAGCTCACTGGGAGCTGGAAGAGGACCTCAGAGAGCATTTAGATGAGGAAACTGAGGTTCATGAAAAAGAAGTGACTTTTTTCTGAGGCCCTGCAGCTGGAGAAGGGCCAGAGTTTACCCTAGAAGCCCAAGACTCTTGTTCAGGGCTTGTGATGGATGATAACCACCACAATAAAAATATTATCATATCATATCATATCATATCATATCATATCATATCATATCATATCATATCATATATCATATATTAGTATATGATATGATGTCATATTTATTATATTATATACCATACATTATATTACATTTCATCATATTACATTTTATTACATTAAATTAAATTATATTATTTTGTTATATTATACCATATTATATCATATCATATTATAATATTATGTTATTCTATATTATATTTATTACAGTGTATTATGCTATATTATATATCATACATTATATTAAATTTCATTACATTATATTATAATATTTCATGTCTAATGCTAGATAGCATTTAGAAAAATTGAACGTTTGCAAAGCATTTTATGGGTTAATTCATTTGATCTTCACAACAACCCTGTGAGGCATTATTTTATTTCATTTTATTTTTTATAGATTTATTTTATTTTTTTTTTTTTAATACATAAAGAAAGTAGAGAGGAAGTGATTTGTCCATACTCTCACAGAGCTAGTAAGTGCCCGGGGTTACTTGGATGAATGAGTAAATGACAAGCATTTAAATACACAACTGTAGTCATATTTCTACCCTTTCCCTAAAAGAAAATTGCTTCATATTCTAGAGAAGACTCAGATAAGGGTAGGATAGTTTGTGATAGGAATCGGCCGCTCTTGATGTCAAAGAGTATATAAACTCTCCTGTTTGGCATTTAAAGGTCCCAGTCTATTTTTCACAGCTGGTTGTTCAATATTTCCTCCCACACCACCTGTGGTTTAGTTACTAGAGCTTTCTCTTGCCTTCTCCTTGTAGAAACCACAATCTCCTCCTTCTGTGCCTTTGCCTATAACCATAACTAGATGCCCTTCTCACCTGCCCTCTCTCAAGCTCTCTCATTTCTTTCAGGTCTTAAGTGCTATTTCTCCATGAGTCTTTCCTTCTTTCCTCCAGCTGCTGGTCCCTTACCCTTCAAATCACCTTATGTATATTATAGTTATTTACCTATATATAGGGAGCTTGGTGGGATGCAGTGGATAGAGCACCAAGTCTAGAATCAGGAAGACCTGAGTTCAAATGTGACCACAGATACTTCCCAGCTGTGTAATCCTGGGCAAGTTGTTTAATTTCTTTTTGACTCAGTGTCCTGAACTGTAAAATGTGGGTTATAATAGTATCTATATCTTAGAGTTTTTATGAGGATAAAATGAGAAAAAATATATATATATTTGTATTATTTCTAAGACAGAAGAGCAGCAAAGGCGAGGCAATCAAGGTTAAATGACTTGTTCAGGATCTCACAGCTAAAGTATCTGAGGACAGATTTGAACTCAGGTCCTCCTTACTCCAGGTCTAGTTCTCAATCCACTGAGTTACCTATCTGTCCTGATATAATATTTCTTAAAGTTCTTAGCATAGTCCCTGGCAATGTAATGTAGGCGTTATGCAAATAGATGCTTATCTTCTTCTCCAATATATATACACATTGTCTACCTAGGTCAGAATGTAAGTTCACTTTTGTTTTCCACTTTTATTTATCTCCCCATATATCATGGTGCCTCGTGTGCTTAATAAATAGGTGCTTATTACATTTTTATTGGTTAATTTCTCACTGTTCAGGATATTGACCCAGGATAAGTATACAGAGAAAGAGAGGCAAGAGCTGCTTTGGGAATGAATGGGATTCCAGGGAAATGTGCCAAAGGGGAGGATCAATTATGGACCATTCACAGGCTCCTCTGCGTGGGGTTCCTCCTACTCACTTGCCCATTTCTTTTACCTTTGGGCTGTGGATGGCCCAGGACACAGTCCTCCAATCTAAATGGTCCAGGCATCCCAGGTCCCATCAGGAAGCTTCAGTCCAATCTCATGGCAGTCCCAGTGGCCAGGCAAACTATGGAGCTCATGTGTAAGCCAGTAATTAATTAACCGACTCATTAATTAATAGGGGGAATTTGAGCTTGCAAACACAGCTGCTCCACTCCTGCCTCAAAGGATACTCCGGTAATCAGTGAGTGGAAAACAAAACCAAACAACTCAACAGTGTTTTAGGGGAGACACTGCTTTATTGTGCTGTCTCTTTCTAATTGAGCCACCCAGCAAATCATCTGGCTCCAGAGCCAACATCAACAGAGCATTAGCTGCCTGGAAACCGAGAGAGGCAAAGCCTTAGAGATGCTTCTAGCCTGGAGTTGAAATATCTGGACCAAACACTAGCACGGAGGGTAGTTGTGAACAAGGGGGTGGTAAGGATACCCACATACTCAAGGGCACATATCTTTTGTTTTCTTGGTAGCTGGTGCCAAGATGCACTTTAAAAAAGTAGGGGAGTGTGATGAAAAGAGCACTAGACTGGGAGTATTGAGGGCTGGACTTCCACTTCATAAGCTATGTTACCTAGAGCAAATGATAACTGTAAAATGGGGCTGATAATTCCTACTCTGCTAAGCTGGTAGGGTGACTGGAGAATTCTTCATCCCATAAAGTGTGACATGGCAGTGTGATGGAGAAGATAAAAGGACATCCCTGAAGTCAAAAAGCACTTAAGTTTAAGTTCTAGTTGACCTAGACTAGCTGCACGATCTTGGGCAAGATACTTACCCTCTCAATGTCCCCAGAGAGCTATCTGAGGCTAAGTGATGGATCAGCTGCTGATATGCATTGCTGAAGGGGTTTTCCACCCTAGGAGTTACAGAGATGCCAGATGACGCCAACTATGCTAACAATGTTAGTGGTGACATTATGATGATGTAGCTTCTTTTCTCCTACGTCAGTGAGACTTGGAGATGAGGCTTACTGACTATATTTAACACATCAATCCATACTTTGGACATAATCATTTGGCTCTGATTTATTTCAGACCTGCCCTAAGATTTTCCTCTTCCATTGGAGAAACTCTTCATCTACTTGGCAGACAAGACAAGGCCTATTAGGATGGTGGTGGGATGGGCCCATCTTTCAATCATCTAATGCTGAGATGCTGGCATCCCTCTGGAATAGAGCCTGAGCTTTCAAACCTGGAACTTCTAGCTCCAGTCTTAGGACAAACAGCCCTGGAAGCCTGTTGGGAGCATATCACAGGAAAACAACATGCAAGAAGCAGCTTATTTATAACTGAGAGCATGAGGCAAACAGAGAAGCAAAAAGGGAATGGAGACACCATTCTGGATGAGGAGCTCCCTTTTCTTCCAGTTTTTCACAAAATGTCTGTGGTTTTCAACATCAGAACATGATGAATCAAAAGATTTACTATGAGACTTAGGAGCAGGAGTTTATATCGTGGCTCCATCTCTTGGTTGTATGACCCTAGGTAAGTTGCTTACCTTTTCTGATCCTTTGTTTCTTTACCTGAAAAATGGACCTAATAAAGCCCATATTACTATGTCACAAGGTAGTTTTGAGAAAGGTACTTTTTACATTTTACTATTTGTAGTTTTATAAAGATATAAATTATGATTAGGATGATGGCTCTAGAGCTAAAATGCCATCTAGGCAACAAGTATTTATTAAGCACTCACTAGATGCCAGACACATATACAAGAGGATACAAAGATGGGCAACTATGTGGTCCCTTCACTTAAGGAATTCACATTCAAATAAGGGTGGGAGGGGAGAGACAACATGCAAATAAACACATATATATTTTCAGTCAATAAACCTTAAAGTCAATAAATATTTAAGTGAATAAGATGCTTGGTATGCGTTCCACCAGGTCTGGCCACATCTGGATGACCCTGTTCATTTGTAGGGGCTACATTTTTGGAAGATCAGAACATCTCCAGCAGAGGGCAGAAATCAGGAATATTTAGCCAGGAGAAGACTTTGGGAAGGGGATGTGTTTGAGGAATTTTGCTCATGGAAAAGCAATTCATCTCCGAAGAGCCATGGAGAGAAGTTAGGGGGAGATGCTCATTATGAGGAATAGCCTCTTAACAGAGAAAACTATTCTAAAGTGGAATGGTCTGCCTAAGTAGGTAGTGAACTTCCTATCACAGGAGGGTTTCAATAGGAGGTTAGAGGACCACTCATGAAAGATGCTGTACTTAAGATTCTGTACTTGAATTGGACTTCTGATGGCTCAGAAGATGACTTCTGAGACTCTGAAGTTCAATGATTCTGTATTTCTGCCACACACACACACACACACACACACACACACACACACACACACACACACACACACACACACATGAAGTTCAAGGCAGCAAATACACCAGATGGTAAATAGACAGCAACAAAATACAGAAATGAAAATAATTCTAAACTCCAGGCAAAAGAATAAGGAACAGAAGCTCAAGCCAATGGAACAAGGATGGTCAAAGGGAATGGCAGACTTTAGCAATGGAGGCAGTTTGTTGTCTCATTCTCATCTGCCTTCATTCCTTTCTTACCTGGGTAAGAGGCAATGGGGAGACTGGCCTGGAGAATTGCTGATGATGGAGGTAGGGGATGGACAGTTCCTAGTCTTGTTTCTTTGTGGAACAAAATAAGAATGGGGATGCTAGAAGGGGTGGAACTTTATCCCTTTTGTTTCCTTTATTTCTCAGTTGTGAGAGATTGTTCTGAATAAATATAAGGACCCCAAACCACACTTTATTTGGAGAGATTCTTCCTGATACTTTGGGATTTGCTCTTCAGGGAAAGGAACAAGTATTAAACAGAAATGATAAGTTAACATCTCTACAAAACTCTATAAAATGCCCCTCATATACCATTTCATTTGATTCCCACAACAATTTTAGAAGTTTTGAGGGCGGATACACCTACATAGAGTAGAATGCAAACTCCTTGAGGGCAGGGATAATTTGGTTTTGGCATTTGTCTCCTCAATACCTAGGAAAGGAGTTTGTACATAGCAGTTACTAAACCAATAAATGTTAATGGATTTGAATTCACTACTTTCATCTATAATCTCATCTAAATTTCTTCTATTGCTATAAATTGGGACACCAATAATGCCTTTGCATATTGTGTGATTCTTATTTGAGCCTTAGCTAGATGGCTTTAGTAGAGGGCTAGACTTGGAGTCAGGAGGACCTGAATTTAAGTCACGTCTCAGATACTAGGCAAGTCATTTACTTACTTCAAGCCTTACGTTTCTCATTTATAAAAAAAAAATTAAAAATTATTCTGAGAATCAAATAAGATAACACATTTAAAAGCATACTGGGGCAGCTACATGGCATAATGGATAGAAAGAATCCTGAACTTGGAGGCAGGAAAATATGAGTTTGAATTCTGCCTTAGAATCATACTAACTGGATAGCTCCAGGCAAGACATTTAACCTGTCAACCTCTCTTTCCTCATTTATAAAAAGGAGATAATAATAAAACTTATCTTACAAGGTTTTGTGGGAAGTAAATGAGATAACATTTCTAAAATGTTTTGCAAACCTATCTTGTTTTCTTCTATACCAGATAGGATCATAGCATCATCACAACACTATAACTATATAGTCCGACCCCCTTATTTCACAGATGAGGAAACAGAGGGTCCCAGATGCCAAGTAACTTGCCCAAGGTTACAGAGGCAAAAATGGTATGACTAAGATTTTTTTTTTAATTTGAAAAATTTTATTTAATTAATTGATTTAGAATATTTTTCCTTGGGTACATGATTCATGCTCTCTCCCTCCCTTCCTCCCACCCCCTCCCATAGCCAATGAGCAATTCCACTGGGTTTTACATGTGTCATTGATCAAGATCTATTTCCATATTATTAATATTTGCACTAGAGTGATTGTTTAGAGTATGACTAATATTTTAAATGTAGATCCCTTGTCTCAGAAATCCAGGACTCTTTCTACCTCATCATGTTGTCTACCTCATTCATGCCTGTCTAGTTGCCCTCTCCAATGTATTTTATTATAATTATTTGTATATATGTCAGAACGGAAGCCTTCATGGATAGGTATTGTTTTATTTATTGTATTTGTATCCCTAGCACAATTCCTGGCATATAATAAATGTTTCTTATAGTAGGTGTTTAATAAATGAATGTTGATTCACTGCCTGTACTATTTCATCTCTGTGTAGTGATAATTCACTTTATAAATGTATCAAGGCAGAAATGTATTAATATCAATACTTTATATGTATATCAAGGCTAAAAGACCCTACAGAGGCCATTCTACAAAGCATGTATTTTGAATGCCACTGGAATCTTCCAGGGATTCTAAGGACAATGTGAATCATTGTTGGAGTGTTTGGAGATGATGGACATCCTGGCTGCTCCCAGCCATGAGGTAGTTCAATACTAACAATATTTTTAGGTGTTTTATAATGATGTGATAGATCCCAAGTGGTCTCCTAGTTGACCCCTAGCCCTTTGATAGCCTATATAGGTAGGTTGACACATCTCATAAAAGAAGAGAAGGAAGTAAAAATTGGGAAGCTCATTTCTTCTACTGAAAAGTCAAACTTTTCACAGAGTTGAATCCTGAGCAAAGCATTTTGAAGCTGAGGAAAAAGATAGATAGTTGAGTAGGGATAATAGGGAGAAAGTGCTGAGGCTAGGGTTGGGAAAGGGGGACAAAATAAATTACTTCTGAAACTGGGGTCCTTAAAGGCCCCATGGGAATCCCTGGCATTTCATGGGAGCTTTTACTCTCTTTGCCCCTCTTTAGTCCCTTCCTTTCCATCTTGCCTGGAATTTTGTATCCATCTTATAGGCTGTAGCTTATCACCTGGAAATAAGATGTGATTTCTGTGATGGGTGAAGAATGATGCCTCATCTCTTTCCCTAACATAATGGAAACATAGTTCCCCACATGGAACATAGGCAATACCTTGGCTTTGTTCCAGGGCTCCCAACTATCCTTTTTCTCTCTTAAGCTTATTTTTTTCTTTCAGCACTGATCTTGTGTAAATTTAATAGCCCTGAATGTTTTTTTGAGGGTTGGTGAGAAACTGAAGCATCTCTCAAAACAATTACAATTAGAGTACTGGCAGAATTAGAGCATTGGCTAGCACCAAAAGAAAAATCAACATTGCAGAGAGAGGGGCTACTAGAAAGAAGATCATATTTGCTCTTTAAATGAATTGCAGTCAGTGAAGATGAAATATAAAAAGGTTAATTAGCAGCATTGCAAAAATTGTCTATGTCCCAACCAAATTGATTATTAGACTCCCAACAGAGCTAACTTGTATTTATAAATTATTGAATTCTGTTCTAATCACTCTGTAATTCATACTGTGATGCTTCTATGTGTAGCATCCCCTTTTATAAGTGAGAATCAACGTGTACAATGAATGCCTTTTTATTTTTTATTTCTTTTTAAGCCCTTACCTTTGGTCTTAGAATTAATACTGGATATGGGTTCCAAGGCAGAAGAATGATAAAGGCTAGGCAATGAGGGTTTAGTGACTCGCCCAGAGGCACACAGCTAGGGAGTCTAAGGCCAGATTTGAGCCAAAGGCCTCCCATCTCTGAGCCTAGCTCTCAATCCACTGAGCCACCTAGTGACCCCCAATGTATGCTTTAAAAAAACTTCCCTGGCATCCCATTTCCTCAACTAGCAACTTTCTTTAGGAAGCTGAGGTGATAGTGGTGACTCAGGGAGATGAAAACTGGGGAGTCCATTTCCTTTACTGAAAAGTCAGACTTTTTCCAGAGCTGAATCTTGAGCAAAGCATTTTTCAGCTGAGCAAGAAGATGGTGGGTAGAGTAGAAATAATAGGGAGAAAGTGCTAATGCCAGAGTAGGGAAAGGTGGACAAAATAGATTGTTTTTGGAACTCTGGGATCCTAGAGGCCTCATGGGCATTTACTCTCTCAGCCTCTGTTTAGTTCCTTCTTTTCATTTTCATCTTGGCTGGGATGTATGACTTTTGATAGACTCAAGCAAGTCTTCACATGAGCCTTCTGATCTTATGTTTGGGATGTCAGTGCCTGGCTCTGAATAAATAACAGAGCCTTATGGCATGTTTCTTGTTAAACATGGTTCCCCCTGCAGGTATGTACTTTTCTTTAACAGTCAAACTCTGTCAACACAAGTCTTGGCTTCCCCTTTTCTTTGCTAAGGTAAACACTTTCAATACTATTTTTTTTTAAAGCTGACTGTTGGAGTTGGAAAATGTAAGTTTTCATTTGGAAGGTCAATGGTCATTCATATCTTCTAATGTTATTTGAGCTTCATAGTATAAACACGGGTATAAAAAATAGATTCACAAAGTCACTATTTATTGTATTAGAACAATTGGAAATTATTCCACTTGACATTTCTTTTAATTAGTTAAAGATATATGGGTAGGCTCCTAGACAGGGAAAGCTAGATGGGACCTTTAAGATCATTTAATTTCATTCCTTCATCTGGTAAAGGTGGAAATTAAAGCCTAAGGAGGGGAAATATTTTACTTTGGTACACACAGGAAGTTGATGCCACAACTGGTTCTAGAACTCAGGACTTTTGGTGCCCCGTCAGACTAGTCAGTGCTCTTTCTGTGTAATAATTAAAATGGATTTGACAAATAGGAGAATAAAAAAAATGCTGTGGTCTTCATTTACAAAAATTAACTCAAGTCACATGACTGTTAGTAACTCTAGTAGCTTTATTACAGCAAGGTAGAGATAATAATGGAAATGTAGGAAGGAGGTAGAAAATATTGCTTAGCTAAATTCTATAAGTCTGGATCCAAGTGCCTCACTGAAGAGAGTGTCCCACCAAAGATAGGAGAAGAGCTGAAAGGCCAGTGTCTCTGGTCAGGGTTTCTTCAACCCAAGCAAGTCACCAAAGCCAAACTCCTGGAGCCATCAACACAGAAGAATCCCTCTTCCAACACAGCAAAAATCCAATGCAGAGACGCCATCACAGATGTCCTCCCTCAGCAAGAGCCACCAAGGAGAATGAATCAGAATGCCCTCTGCTAGCTTTTATAAGCAGTTTTCTCCACCTCACTTCCTGTCTCTCTGGTTTCTATTTCCCTTCACTGTAGGCTGGTCTTTCATAACTCAAGAACCAATCAGAGTTTCTTAATTTGCCTGGCACTGCCCACTTCACACTGCTATTCCATGGGCAACTTTAGCCCTCATGAGACCAAGGAGAACCCTCCTCCTTTTTAGATATCAACACATTTTATACATGTGAATGGTTAAGTTGATTTCAGGGATGAGAAGTGGCAAAAAAGATAGACTGTCTCATTTTAGTTCCACATCCTATTCCCTCTTCTCCAATGGTTGCTACCCTCTCCCCAAACCCCTAGCCAAAGAAATTCCTTGGCAAGAAACACTGAGTTCCCACTTTGACCTTTGGAGAGGGAATCATGAAAGGTCAGGAAGACTTTCTGTAGCTTCTCAGTGATCTAAATTCGGATGTCAATCAAAGGCAGAGAACTAATTCCCTCTGGTAACTTGCTGTCTTTCCTCATCTTCCCTGCCATCCTGCTCCCCCAATAAGGGAGATTGTTTTGTTTTTCTTAAATGACCAAGTTAATCTGGCTCCTAAAATGGGAGGTTGTTCTTAGATCCAGAGCAAATCTAAGTTTACTTGCCCTTAACTATAACATAATTCTTGGATTTCTATGAGATGTTACAGTTGAGGAAAAGAGGACTATGTAAAATGACACCTTATTAATCTCCAGTTCTTGGGGAATAAGCTGTGCCATTTAAGTTAATTTTCAGATTTCCTCCTTCAAATACTAATGTAATAAGAGCCCCCTGAAAATTATGATTTCAGGTTCATGTGGGATGTTGTGGGCAATCATATTTGTGTAAGTCCTAGCTTGATCACTTCACCAGAACATCCCTTGTGCCCGGAGTAGCCATAAAGAATGAATTAAAGAGAAAACATTTGATTAAAACAAAATATTAGGGTAAAACATATAGGAAAAACAACCTTGAACATCCTTACCTTCTGTCTTAGAATCAGTACTGTGTCTTGGTTCCAAGGCAAAAGAATGATAATTGCTAGACAATGGAGATTCAATGACTTTCCCAGGATCACACAGCGAGGCAGTGTCTGACATCAGATTTAAACCCAGGACCTCCCGTCTCTGGACCTGACTCTCAATCCACCAAGCCACATCCCTTAGAATAGATTTCAAGGTCTACCTACTCTGCCCCACGATATCCCACACCCTTCAAAATAGTGTGGAAATCAGAACTTCCATGTGAAAACTCATGAAGCTGGTAATTCAAACTGGACTTTCGGTACTGGCATAACCTCTGTGGTCCCTCAGTACTAGAGTTGTCTTTAAAGGTTCTACCTCTAGATTGTCAGCTAGCTCTATACAGGGTCAATGTCCCCAATAGCCATCCTCCTAGGCTCTTTAAAGCCAGAACGTAGGGAGTGCTGCTTTATTGACAATATTTCTCACTGTTTAGACCACATCCCAGGTGCTTTGTTTCTTCTGCGGTCTTCCTCAGTAGAGTATCAGAGGCCAGCATACATGCTATGGTCATAGGCAGGCTCTGACAAAAGTCTCCATCATGGCAAGAACCTCTACTTTTCTCCATGCAACTCCACTCTTACTCTCCATCTTCTTTATTCACACTTAGCTTATATCTGTTCCCCAAGCATCTTGGTACATATCTCACATGATGTTGACATTTTCTCTATGGTTGGCAAGTAGACTACCTTCTATGAAGCCTAAGGCAACTTGAATGCTGGATCTGGGTCAGGAAGACTCATCTTCCCAAATTTAAACATGGCCTCAGACACTTAGTAGCTGTGTGACTCTGGTCAAGTCACTTATCCCTGTTTATCTAATTTCTTCAACTACAAAATGAGCTGGAGAAGGAAATTGCAAACCATTCCATTATCTTGCCAAGAAAACCCCAAATGGGGTCATGAAGAGTCAGACATGACTGAAAAATAACTAAACAAGAAGCAAAGCCCATTTTCCTTTACATTATTGGCATGGGAGCACTAAGGAGCCCCATATTACTTAGATTTTTTTGGTTCTCACATCTGTTTGTTATTCATTTTGAGATGCTGTGATTCTATGTTTTGGCATTGAATTCTTCTTCTAATTCTTTTCACACACCATTCCATGCTATGTAAACATGTTTACATAACACTCCTTTCTCCATTACTTTGAAACTACATCTTTTTTTGCTCTCCTCCAACCCCATTGCTGGAATGCATTCCTTGACCCCCAACTCTTAGAATATGGGTTTCCTTTTGTATCACTTTTACATCAAGCCTTTCCTCATCCCCGTAGCTCCAGCCAGTAGCTATTCTTTGCCTTACCAAATCAGCTTGCATTTATTTTGTACATACATATATAAAATATGTGTAACAGATTCTCTCTATATATATATGCCCATTTTGCTGATGTGTTGTTTCATCATTTCTGTCTTTTCATGACACTATTTTGGAGTTTTCTTGGCAAAGATACTGGAATGGTTTTCCATTTTCTTCTCCAGCTCATTTTATAGATGAAGAAACTGAGGCCAACAGGGTGAAGTGACTTGCCCAGGGTCACACAACTAGTACACATTTTAGGACAGAACTGAACTCATGAAGATGAATTTTCCTGATGCCAAGCCCAGTGCTCTGTCCTGTAAAATGGAGATTTTAACCCCAGACTTTAATCACCAGAAGTCCTTGGTACTTCCCAGAATTTCCTATAATCTCACCTGAGTCCCCACCTGGGCGAGATCACAATTTGTATTTAAACTGGCTGTAATGCCTACTTCAGCCTCTCTCTTCCTCTACTTGGAGATGGCAAGAGTAAAGTAAGTAAAGTGAGTAAAATGTGAATGGGCTAATCAGCCGTAGGCATGTGGTTTATCATTTTGTATCCTTGATTTCTAATAATCTTAATAAACCTTACAAAACATAATATTTTTTATCAGTAGAGACTAATTTTTTTTTATAGTCCACGGTGTCCTACATATGTACATTTTGCTTCCTCCAATAAAATCTAAGCTCCATAAGGGCAGGGGCCACATATTTCACTTTAGTCTTTGTACAATCACCTCCTTAATTCTTGGCACATAGGGAGAGCTTAATAAATAATTGCTAGATTAATTGAGTCACTGGTCAAAATACTCATGATTAGGTTTGCCTAATGAGAAGAA